>NC_056735.1:354816057-354926057 GCF_019279795.1 Protopterus annectens | reverse complement strand
ATGCTTATATTATAGAAGGTGTCTCATGAGAAGTTTATTTTGTACTTGTTGTATACTCTAGCTGGTTAATCCAAAGTACCTTTGATGTGAGAATTTCTGGAAGGCTTTGTGAATCTGTTACTGTAACCTGTCCTTATCGAGAATGAAGTGCCATGGCCTTATTTTTGGGTTTTTTTCATGTTTTTCTTATGTCTTAGAATAAAATGCATCTTTCATTATGTTTGTCAAGTCTGTCTTTTTTTGTCTTTCCCTGACAAGCTGTTTACAGATTCTTCTGCACATGGTATTGTATTCTAGGTGGAAAGTAGATACAGTGGTAAGTTTATTTTTCTTGTACATTTTTCTCCTCTTTACTATTAATGAATTTTGATCCCTAGTGACTGTCAAACATCAGTCCATTACAATATATGTAGTCCATTTGTTATCACGGGGTGAGACCTGTCATTGGCTTCTTCATTCTCATAAGGTGAGAGCTTATCATGATGCTACAATCCAGACATCTATCAAGAATTTTTTTTTTTTTTTTTGTGCTGTACCCTTATTGTCCCATCCTTCTCTTGCTTGTAGTAGCTAAGGGAAGGCATATGCAGTAGGCTTGCAGTGTAATTGTCCATGATGCATCTTCCTATGATTCATCCAAAGCCCTGCCCCCCCCCCTCCCACTTACAGACAGTTCATCGACATGGCCCTGGTCTCTACTAGTGATTCAGCTGAGGAGGTGTGCTTGTACAAGTGTTCTACCCAGTCCCTTCCCAGGATGGGTGAACTAACACATGCTATTCTCTCCCACCCATCCACCCCCAGTGTCCAATTCCTTCAGCAGCTGAACAGCTAATCTAACATGGATCATCCAGGTTGTAGTCAGGGATTCATCCCTCTGTACCATGGACCTGGGCTTGTTTTTACTGTTTAATGATTTAAGTGATTTTGAATTCACTTTTATTTTACTTGTCTGCTATATGTCCTCATTTTCTGTTCATTATGGTTATTAGCTCATTCAGCAAACTACACTTGTCGTTGTGATTTGTTTCATCCTAAGTTTAATTCATTCAGAATTAGCTAGAGAAACTTAATGTTTATGTATTTATTTATTTTACATTTATTTACCTGGATAGTCCGACTGGATACAGGCCCATTTTCAGCAGTGGCCCGGGGAGAAAAGCTCCAATAGACAATATTACATAGATTACACAAGAAGGTAGATAACATAGAAAATATAAGACATAGTGTTTTGTACAATGGTTTAGTAATGTTCCCAAATAGGGACTCACAATTCTTATGGTCTGACACAGTTATAAGCAAAAAGATATTAGACTGGAAATAGAGCTTGGTTAAGTAATTACATGTTACGATATTTACAGATTATGCTTTCAGTTTATAACTTAATCAGGGTTGGTACATGGGCAAAGCCAGTTCACTTTGAAATACTGTTTGAGGCTTTTTTTGTAGAGACTTATGGAGGATTGAAGGGTTATATAGTTTGGCAACGAATTCCAGGTTTTGCCAACAAAGTTGGCAAACAGGGATTCACCAGCAGAGTTATTAGCTTTGTGGGTTTGGACCAGTAGTTTATTGGCTGTTTGTAGGGATCTCAAGTTGCTATATGGCTTAATAATATTTATAAGTGAGGGGTATCCTCAGGGTGGTATAGAATTTTGTGCGCTATTAAGAGTTGATTGAATTGAATTAAGCTGGGCAGTTCTAGCCACTCTAGTTGTGTCAGGTTCTGGCAATGATGGGTTCTATACGTGGAGTCAGTGGTGAATCTGGCAACATGGTTGTAGCTATGGGAGAGTTTACTTAGTTCAGATTTGTTGAAGTTTGAGAGTACAGGTGAGGCATATATAAGAGTAGAGAGTAGGTGTGACGGGGCAGTTGCAGTTCTAGCCAGTGGGGTTAAAATGTCTTGTTTCTATATAGTGATCCAAGCTTCTTATTGATGGTCTGTATGGTTTTGTTGACCTGTAGGTCAAATTTAAGATTATTATCGATGTTAACCCTAGAAGCTTGGTATGGGGAGATAGTGGTACCATTGTTAAATGTGACAGATAATGAGAGTGTGGCGGCTCTACTAGTGGGGGTGAAGAGTAGAAGTTTAGTTTTATTGGGGTTCAGCAGTAGGCGTTGGTTGGCGAGCCAGTTTTCAATAGTGTTAAATGTATTTTAGGTTAAGATTTGCAGTTCTGATGGAGAGGTGGCTGAGCAGATCAGAGTGGAATCCTCTGAATATTGAATGCAGGTAGCTTTAGGGATAGCAGTGTGAAGAAAATAGAGAAGAGTAGTGGACCTAGTATGGAGCCTTGAGGGACACCAAGTGTGAGAAGTAGCTGGCTGGACAGTTTGCCCTGCCGTAATACCACCTGTTGTCTGCCAGTCAGGTAGGACTGGAACCACTGGATTGCGTGCTTATTGAGGGAAATTGACTTTAGAGAAAGAATGAGAATTTCATGGATGACCATGTCAAAGGCTTTTGATAGGTCAAGAAAGAGGGCAGAGGATAGCCTGTTGTCATTCCTGTTTTGGTTTATTGCATTAGTAAAGGAAAGGAGGGCCAAGGTGGTGCTGTGGTGTGGCCTGAAACCATGCTGGGAGTTGGATAGTAAGTTATTCTGTGTAAGGTATTGCATTAGTTGCTTGTGTACACATTTCTCTATTATTTTGTCTAGTGGGGAAAGAATGGCAATGGGTCTATAGTTGGATATTTCTGTAGAACTTCCACCTTTATGGAGTGGGATGACGTGGGATATTTTCCAGATGGAGGGTATAGCTCTTTTGGATAAGGTTCTGTTGATCAGGGTGGATATGGGAAATGCAACAGCATCTGCAGCTATTTGTAGGTACTCTGCAGGGAGGAGGTCAGCAGAGAGGGTGGTAGGTTTTAGTTTTTTGATAAGTGTTTTGATAAAACTAGTGGACATGGTTTGGAAGCTAAATTGGGGGTGATTAGTGGGTAGATTAGAGGTGGGGTTTAAGTTTGTGGGGGTTAGTTGATTTGCTAGGGATTGGATTGTTTCAGTGAAAAAGTTATAAGCGCCAGCTATAGTCTCTGGGGAACTATGGGTGTGGTTAGCCGGGGTTGGGAAGGTAGAATGACCTGGATGAAGAAGTTGATTTAAGCCTGCCCAGAACATTTGAGGGTTGTTTTGGTGTTTTTGTAGGAGATTTTGGTAGACACTTGTTTTATCTAGTAGAATAGATTTTTTTGTTTCATTCCTGAGTTGACGATATTTTAAGTGGTCAAGTGGGGCTTTAGTTGATCTCCAGCTGGCCCAGGCTCTGTTTCTGGTTTTGATTTTTGATTTGTTATCTTTTGTGAGCCACGGTGCTGTGTTTGATCTAGTTTTATTGTACATGTCGGAGCATGGGAATCAAGGATACTTAGTAATTTAGTGTTATACCTCTTCTAATAGTAGATTTTTAAATTTTGACCAGTCAACTGCTTTTAGTTCATTTAGGAAAATAACAGGGTCAAAGTTCTTATATTTGGTCTGGTGGGAGTTTCCTGCCTTATGTTTTATGATATAGGTTAGTAGATGATTGCTAAGGTCATCAGGGAGAGTCCCAGCTGTGTACAGTTGGGTTGGTTATTGACTAGGATCCAGTCTAGGATACTTTCCCTGTTGGTAGGTTTGTTTATCCTAGTGGGAGAGGTTATGGTCTGTTTAAACCCAGATAAGTTTATAGGGGTGAGGGGGGTTTGGAGGAGCAGGGGTGCCAATCAATATTGAAGTCCCCAAGAACTATGGTTTCTTGGGGATAGGTAGTAGTAAAGGATATCCTCTAGGGTATTTATGTTTTTGCCTGGCGGAATGTATACACAGACGATGTTCAAGCATTTGTTATGGTTAATCTGTAGTGTGGTTATGAGGAGTTCTGCATTATTGAATTGGGGTGGTTGAATGGTTTCTCTATTAACAGTTAGAGTATTTTTGTAAAGGACTGCTATACCACCTCCTTTCCTTGTGGTGCGGTCTAACCACTGAATATTATAGCCTGGAGGTAGTATCTCATTATCAGTAGTATTTGGTTTTAGCCAGGTTTCCGTAAGACACATCATTTCTGGGGAGTGGGTTGCTAGGAGGGCGTGTAGGTTGGGAATTTTATTGTTAATACTTCTAATTAGGTGAAATGCTAGGAGGGAACTAGTGGGAGTAGAAAGGGATAGCTTGATTGTGGGGGTTGTGGTAGGAGAGTGAAGGTTATTGGGTGTAGGTGGGCCAGGGCTGGGATGGATGTCCCCATGTATTATAAGGTTATAGTGACAGGATACTCTAAGTTTTAGGAGTTTGTTTATAAGTTTTTTATACTCTTTGTCTTTGGGATTATGATTTGAGGCTTTACAGGGCCACTCAGAATGTGCATAATTTGCTGTTTCTTATTAAATTGTTCCAAAAAAAATTCCTGCACTTTCCAGCCTCTTCAGATGCATGCTTTGATACTGGATAGTCACAGTTAGTTAAAGGAGGGCATATTACTGCATTGATTGTTTGATCTTGAAGAGAGTAAAGTTGCCAGTTTATATATCTATATCTTGCAAGCTGTAGTGAGATTCCTAATGAGTTGGGCTAGCTTTTTTTCTGTAATGAACAAACTATGTATCAGGTTTAACGATGGTATTGCTATTGTCCCATTCAGTATATGGGAGAACAAAATGACCAGAAATTAAATGTTTCCCCAAAGAACACTATGTAAATAACCTGTTAAAGGCACATTGCTTGTACATTTCCTGTTGAAACAAAATATAATTAGCGAGAAAATGAAGGATCGGTGTGATGCAAGACACGATCTGCTTGAATTGTAGAACAGGCTACCACTCCAGGTTATAGCAGTCACTAGATGATTCATTCTATGGTTGATAAGAAGTACTGACATAGAGTTATGTCAGTCAAGCTTTTAATAGCTCAAGAGGTTGCAGGATATTTAAGTATTAAACTTATTCAACCAATGAAACAGATTTATTTTTGTTATTTAGCCTATAGAATATTTTTTTCTTGGTTAGAGTAAGCACCAGCTATAGTAGTGTAGTGTAGTGTCATCCATACATTGTAACAAAATGTAATTCCTGAAATTTTAAGTACTGAGTAGAGATGTGGGGCCCAGTACATAACTATAGAGTATACTGAGGTATATACTGAGGTAATTTATTTTATTTTATTTATTTTACATTTGGTAACCGGGTTAGTCTGGCTGAGCTTTTGGCTCATTTTCAGCAGAGACCCGGGGAGAAAAGCTCCTCTGGACTAGAAAGCAATTTATTACATTTTAGCAACATAGTAGTAACTCAGCTCTAGGATCTTACAAGCAGGGACCTGGAGAGAAAAAAAAGCTCCTCAGGCAATTCAATTATACAGAGTATTAACAATTGGCAGACAAGTATGTGAGTTGTTACAAACAAGGTTTTAAACAATTAGCAGAAGAAAATGTGACTAGTTACAATATTATTTTAGCTGCTTAGAGCAAAATGAGTTAATAGTTAGGCTGATGCTTATTTAAAGTGGGTAGGATCTAGTTGTATAGGAGTTTGGAAACAAGAAAGGAAAGTAGGAATGGTTAGTAGGAGATGTAGGGGAGGTAGAGTATAGGAGACAGACTAGACAGGTAGGTTGTTTTGAGACTGTAAGAATTAAGAGTGGTTAGATATAGAGGAAAGGAAGAGATTGAAGAGGCAGGGGAATAGTGTTAGACATACATTAAGAGTGAGGTGGTGAAATAGGAGAAAGGATGATGGTTTCAGGGTGGTTGGCTACAGTGGCAAGACCATTTTGTTTTTAGGTATTTCCTTGTGACTAATTTGAAACTTTTGCTATGCTGGAGGGATTTTATTTCCAAGGGGAGTTGGTTCCAGGATATAGTTGGGTTATAGTTATAGAGAAGGCAGCCTATTTTGGTTTTGGGTTTGTAGATGTGTAATAATTCTTGATTTGAGCTGCGTAGCGTCCTAGCAGGGGAATATTTGGATATGATAGTGGAGAGGCTGGGGGAAAAGGAGGGTAGATAGAGGATAGAGTGGATGATTTGTAGTTAGTATAGTTGGTGCAGCTGAGGGAATTCTAGCCAGTCTAGTTGCTGTATTGCTAAGCAGTGGTGTGACTTGTAGGTTTGGTTAGCTGCAAATCCGGCAATCTTATTGTAGGTAGTTTCAAGCTTGGAAATAAGTGTAGAATTTAAGTTTGTGAATATGTGGCAGCTGTACAGGAGTGTTGGGAGTAATAAAGCCTGGGAGAGAGTTATTTGGGCAGTGTTAGTTAAGTATTTCTTGCTACGGAAAAGATGTCCAAGTTTCTGATGCGTTCTTTTTACCGAGTTAGTAATATGGAGATCAAACTTAAGCTGATCATCTATTGTAACACCTAGCAATTTAGTACTAGATTCAGCTGAGATGATAGTGTTGTTGCAGGATAAGATGGTAAATGTACTTTTGAGTGTGGTGATGTTTTTAGGGAGGAAGAGTAGGTGCTTAGTTTTTTTTTGGATTAAGTATTAGTTTGTTATCTCTAAGCTAAGTCTCAATGGTGTGAAAGGATGCCTGTGTAGTTGAGTGGAGGTCAGTAATGCATAGAGACTTCCCAGTTCTGAATATTGAGATTCTTGTGTCACAGTAGTTGGTGACCAGCCCATGCCTTGACATCCAGACTAATGACTGACAGTTTATCTAACAATGAAACATGGTTAATTTTTTGAGCATGTCAGGATGCAGCTGTCAAAAGACTGTAAGGTGCCAGATGGTGAATACACTAAATATTTCTAATAATTTCTAGTAGTATTGGTAGACAGCTGAGACTTCCAAAATGGCTTCACACTGATCAACAGCTTAATTTTAGCTCTTCCTGTGTGAAAAGAGAAACTGAGAGATAGGGTCCAGTAGCTCTGCCAGATTTAATAAATTCAGTTACTGGTTGGTAGGTACAATGCCTGGATTCCAAAAGTAAGACATTTAGAGAACTTGAAAGAATCAGCTAGTAAAGGTAATGAGAAAACACTGACTGGAAAGAATGCTGCAACTATTCAGAAAAAAAGCAGTTCAAGCTCCAGATATGGTGCAAGACATGGTTTTCAGTAAACTAGATGAAAAAAAATAAATGAAATATACCCTGAGCTGAGTATAATAAACAAAACATTGAAGGAGTATATATCAACTCAAATAACAAAAGGCTAGACAAATGGAAGAAGCTTAAAATATCTATTCAGATGAACTGATAAAACTGCAAAAATCAGAGGTTGAAATGAAGAAAATGCTTACTGAGTATGAGACTGCTCAAGAAGACCTGTTTCAATAATGGTAGAGTTAGAGGACAGAGCATGCAGGGGAACCTGAGATTTTCTGCTTTACCAGAGAAAATGGGAGGAACAGAATGTATTCATTTTATGAAAGCAAATAAGCAGCTGGGCTGGTATTCCACAGCAGGACTTGTTAATTGAAGGGGAACATTGTGTGTATGCCCCAAACCTGGCCATGAGGAAGCAGCCAGGACCTGTGTTAGTAAAGTTGTAATCACACCAGCAAAAAGAGTTGATCCTAACAAAAGTGTGGCAGAAGGTCAACGTATTAAAAATTGGAGACAGTAAAGTGTTTATGGAAAAATGAGAATTCACTCTGCACCAGGCAGAAAAGAAGGAAATTTATCCTAACAATCAGGGAATGTCAAGAGACAGGTGTGAGATTCAAGCTGTTGTATTCAACTGTCTCCAGAATATTTTTTTCCTTGAAGATCAAAGTCATTTTTATGCAGAACAGGCTATGGAGGAAATGCAAAAGTTTGTCCAACAAAAAGTGAGCCATCAAACATAAGGGGACTCTGCTTTCTCATTCTTCTGGTAATAAAATTCATAGAGAGACTTTGCAAGTGAAACCTTTTCCAGTGTTCTTAAGGAAAATGCTTGAGAGACAGAAAAAAGCAGAAAAGTTGTCTAGAACAATTGAGAGTTGCTTAGATTTGAACTGAAGTCTGGAGTTGGAAGATGGATATGAACAGGAAGAAGACCAGCAGCACTTAAATTTGTGAATAAACATGAAATTACAAAGCATCACTCACATTTGTGAAATAATGGCTTTGCAAGAAGAAGTGGAAAGATTGAACTTTTGTTGACTTTGTTAAATTTGCGGGGGACTGAAAAGTGTATACCCCACTTCATGTCATTAATGTTTGAATGACATTAAAATGAAGTTTAAAACAAGTAACTGTAAGTAAAACAATTTTTTTTCCTAACAGTATCTGTATATAACATTTCATTATATAAATTGCATGTTTTGTAGTAAAACATTTTCAGTTATCACTGAATGTGATAAAGATACTAATGTATTAACATAAGCAAGTACCTTTTTTCTTTTCTTTTTAAGAAATGTACACATTACAGGATAACTGGGCAAAAGTACATTTAGGTTAATATGTTGTAATCTTGAGTTGTTGATGTGGCGGATAGGATGTAAAAGGGCACAGTAGAGTTCATATGTTTTTTTTTTTTTTTTTTTACTTCTGCATATGTGAATGTCTGGATTAGGGACACTTGGCTTAATCCAATAACAAGATTTTTTGTGTAAGCAAGTAAATAACAAAACACTGATTGTAATGAAAAGATTTCCTTTAGCAAATAAATGTCTAGTTTGAGAAGTCTGCAGGTAAGGCCAAATGTACATTTTATTCTTAGGGGTCCATAGAGACAAGCTGCATTAAAAGCCAGAGATAAGTTTTCTGAAAACATAGAAGCTGGTTTTCACATCTGGGAAGGGAGTAAAGATAAGACAAAAAGAGACAGCAATTAGCATACGTAGGAGTACAGGCTGTAACGTGTCTTAGCATGGATAACCTTAATTTAAGGTTATGTTATGCCTGTGTGTACGTGTTGATTTGGGACATTTTTTTCGTATGAGGAGGGTTAACCTACATTATTTTGAAGATGCATATAGTTTTGTGTGTTTGCTGTGAGTTAATATGTTCTAAAAGGATGTTTTTTTTTATTTGAGGGTTTTCATTAAAATAGAAAGTCTTGTAAAATATGACATAGGTTCAAATGGAGGTGACAAAAAGCAACTGTATAAAAGATCAACCTGCCAAACATTATTGTGTGCATGTAACACAAAAGCTGGAAATAGACATTTAAAAAAGCTGCCATATATAATAAGTTGGAATAATAACTTCTCATAATAACTATACTGTATTATTAATAAACGTTAATAGCCTCACAGGTATAGATAAAAGTAAAGAGTATTGAATTATATTAAGATAAGCAAAGTACAAAAAAAATGCAGAGTGCAAATAGCAATGCTAAATAAGATGTACTTGGAAAGAAATGAGCATGTGAATTTGATAAAGAAAGGATTTCTGGAGTGATATTCAGAAGGGTATCGGGGTCAAAGGCAAAGAGGAGTACTTATACTAATTGCTAGAGGAGCTTGGATAGTGAGAGAAGAGGAAAACAAAGATAATTAAGGTAGATTTTTGGTAGTAAGGGGCTACTGGCAAGGAAAGAATGTATTTATATTCCACCTAAAACAGCTGTCATGGAGATTAAGAAAATTGTGGGAGAAATAATCAGCTTTCAGCATGGAATATTGCATACAGCCAGGGACTAGAATTTACTTTGCACAGCAGTGAGGATGTATCTGAGGGACCTAGAAAGGAAAATGTAACAAAAGAGGGTATATTTCTGAAAAATTACTCTGAGAGCATTTACATATTATTCCCCAAGGTGTAATAACTGTTCTAGACCAGACTGAAATTATAATTCACAGGAACATGTGCATTTAATTGAAAGCTTTGACACACATCCATTAACTATTTCAGCTCATGCGTCAATAACAGCCAAGATAAAAATGCAGTGTAATGAAGTAAAAATGATGCACTGGGACTTGCTCATCTACAGGTTAAAAAGTTATCCTCTTTTCATATAGAAGTACTAGGCTAGCTGCTCTTGTGAGCCATTTTAAGCTTAACCATTTTCCCTTTAAAGTTGAGAATCAAACCCTGTACCTTGTGTCTGTGAGGTAAACACCTTAACCGTTATGCCAATCCAATTACCAGTGAGGAATTTAAGGAATAAGTAGTGATATTTATTGAAGAGTTATTAGGGATGATAGAAATTTCTTCAGAAGTTGTAGCTAGTAAGTGGGATAACATGAAAGTATGGTTTAAGTATAGGGTAGAAATAAAAAAAACAGAGATATGGTAAATAAGTAACAGGAATTATTTAGAAGGGCTGACAATTTAAAGAACTGTTGCTGTTAATCAACTATTTTTGTTAATAACTCCAGTGCACAAAAGCTTTTAGCACAGTGGTTCCAGCAACAGAAAGTAGAACAGGTTGTTGCCAAGCTTTGGGAACCTATAACAAGAAAAGTAACCAGAGATTATATAGAGTTATTAGACATATTTCAGAACTTTTTTGAAAATCTGTATAAAGCAGTGAAATATGGAAATCAGTGAAAAGTACAAATAGAACAAAAGATAATACAAAAGCTGAGAAACTGGGACCTATGTTTAGTGGATATGGATAGCAAGATACAAGCAGTGAACATGTTTTTAGTCCTGTTAGTTTTATACACAGGTCAGGTATACTTTTATCAACCAGAGGATAAGTTGTGGATAGTAATTAATAAAGAGTTAAACAATTTTATCTGTGAGGAGAAAAGGGAAATCAAGTGGGATAAGTTGATCCTTCCAGTAGAGCAAGGTGGTTTGATATTACCTGATTGGAAGGGGTATTTCAGAGGTACACAGTTAAGGCTCCTATACATAGCACAAGCAGAAAGCTGTAATTCAAACTGTAAAAGGATGGTAATGAAACAGGGGTGAAGCTCAAGAAGTAAGAGGAATCTGGCATTATCGATGCAGATCCTTAAAGAGAATAACAGTAGCCATACAGAATATTATATTCTTAAAGTAGCAGAAAGTATTCTAGGAACTAAGCCATCACAGGAATGGAGAAAGAAGATTCTCGCAATTGGAATGACTGCAATTAGGGGTACAGAGAACAGGCAAGAGGGGGCTGGAATTCACCTGAGAAAATTGGCAAAGGAACCTAGGCATTTGGAGCAAATAATGACAGATAGAAAGGTAATAGAATGTGAAAAGGCCTAGAATATATTTGGACTTCATGCTCGAGACTGCCTTCCCTACCGAGGATTGATATCAGAATACAGGCAAATAGAAAGGAATAGCGATCCTAAGTGAAGACCAGCACTGGTTGATTTTTTAGTAAGAATCTAGAACAAAAGCTGCTGTTAAAAAAAAAAGTATAATTAGTAGGGCATACAAAATTTTGCACAGTAACTGTAGAAATCAGTCAGAGGATTTTGGAAAGGATTGGGAAGAGAGATTGGATAAGCAATTCACAAAGGAACAATGGAAGGATGCATGTATGGCTCCCAAATGTACAACAAAGTCTAGAACATTTAGGATTTTTGCTTGGAAGTGTTTACATAGTTATTTTTATACCCCACACAGACTCCAAAGAATTTTTCTTCAGGTAGATTACAAATGTTGGAGGTGGGATTAGGAAGAAAGAGATAATTGTGAACATATTTTTTGGGCTTGTAATGAGTTGGCAGACTTTAAAAATACCCTGCGGACTACTCTGTCCGAAATACTGGATCAGTAAATTGGTGTAACTAAGGAAATTAGTTTTTGAGCTGTGATATAGAATCAGAATTGCCTAGACATAGTAAGGCCTTGCTGAGCTCAATTGTGGTGACTACCAAAAAAACAGTTACTAGAAAGTGGAATTCAAAGTCTAAACCAACCATATTAGAAGTAGTGAATATAGTGACAGTAATAAAAGAACTGGAAGTGGGATCTTTAGAAAAGGGTAGTAGCAAATTACATAGAAAAAAAAAATGAGAATTGTGAGAACAGTACTTACAGAATAATGTTTTGTAGGAGGAATGTCATTTAAGTAAAGGCAAAAATTGAATGAGCTGTGTAATGTTTGACTGACAATGACTATATAGAAGATTATATGTGATATATAATGTTTGCAACTGAAAATATGTCTGTATGGTTTGTTTACATATATATAAATGTATGATTGTCATAAGGAATAATTCACTAACGAAGTTAAAGCATTGCAGAATAAGGGGAGTCTCACAGGGCAAGAAAAGGCATAACTGCATACTGCTTAAGAGAAAATAGTGGAGTATCTGGACAATATGCATGCATTCAGAAAGATTGCTGTTAAGCAACTGTTTTTTGATATTTATTTATTTATGTATTTGTATTTGTTTGAAAGACTGGAGTACTGATCTCCATCACCCTTTTTTAGACTCAACCCCTGAGTGGTGTCCAGTTAAGCAGTTTGCCCAGAGTCATACAGCTAGACAATGGAAGCCAAGGGAATCAAACCTTGCACCACTGAACCACAGGAAGCAGTGTAACAGCTCCTTAATCCTCTAAGCCAACTGCCAGATGTATAATAATTTCACAGCACAAGTACTTTTAGCACAACAAATTAGGCAACAGGACGATGGCTGCACAGTGATCAACAGCTTAACTTCATCTCTCCCTTGTGAAAACAGAAACTGGGAAATAACTGGTATTGTCAGTCTGAGTAAAATTCTGTTACTGGCTAGTAAATGCACTGTCTGGATGCCTGCAAAGAACAAACTAAGGGAGCCTGAAAGAAAATCAACTAGAAAAGGTAAAGATAAAACACTGACTGGGAAGAATCCTGCAGCTGTAAAGCAAAAACAGTTTAAGCTCCACCTTTGATGCAAGATGTAACTTCCAGTAATCTAGAGGAACAGATAGGTCAAATGTGCTCAGAGCTGATTAAAATAAATGAGTAAATATCAACTCAAATAACAAAAGACTGGAAAAATGGAAGAAGTGTTAAACAGATATTTAAATGAGCTGAGAAAACTGAAAAAAATCAGGTCGAAATGAAGAGGTTTTGAGGCTCAAGAAGGGATGTTTCAAAAAATGGTAGAACTAAAGGACAGAGCACCTAGGGAAAATCTGAGATTTTCTGTAGTACCAGAGAAACAAGAACGAACAAACTGTATTAATTTTACGAAGGCAGGATAAGGAACGAGACTGGTGTTCCACAGCAGAAACTGTTAATTGAAAGGGCACACTGTGTGTATGCTCCAAATATGGCCATGAGAAAGCAGACATTTATTAGTAAAGATGCAAACCTACCAGCAGAAGGATTTGATTCTGACAAAACTCTGGCAAAAGGATGAAGTGTTTGTGGAAAATGGTTATTCACTGTACACTAGGCAGAAGAGAAACATTTTTTCCAGTAATCAAGGAATGTTGAGATGCAGATGTGACATTCAAGCCGTTGTATCCAGATGTCTTTAGAATAACTTTTTCCTGAATGATCAAAGTAATTTTTGATGCAGAACAAGCTAAGGAAGAAATGCAAGTTTGTCTAACAAAAAATGAACCATCAAGCAGAAGCAGACTCTGCTTCTCATTCTTCTGATAATAAAGCACCTGGAGAGACTTTGCCATTGAAACCCTTTTCACTGCTACAAAGGAAAATGAGAGAGAGAGAGAGAGAGAAAATCACAGGATTTAACTAAAAAAAATGAGTACTGTAGAACTGAATGAACAGGAAGAAATTGAGCAACACAGAAAGTAGTGAATAAATGTGAGACTTCACAGCATCAATCACATGTGTAAAATATTGCTTTATAAGAATAAGTGCAAAGAATGGAGTTTTGTTGACTTTGTCAGACTTGTGGGGAACTGAAAGCCATTTGCCTACGTCATGTCATTAATGTTTGGAACGACAGTGTGTGGAGAGGAAGAGGAAGGAAAATAATAACTGTAAGTAAAACAATTTATCTTCTTAACAGTATTTGTATAAAACTTTTTGCAGTATAAATTGCATGCTATATTTATAGTAAGGTATTTTAGTTGTTCTTATAAGTGATAAAGTTATTAAAGTAAAAAAATGCATTTTTTTCTTCTTTTTTGATATTAAGAAATGTAGGCATTACAATGCAAAAAAAGAGAAGAAAAGCATGTTTAAGTTAATATGCTATAATCTTGGGTTATTAAGGTGGGAGATGGTGTGTAGAAGTCCACAGATCATACCACATGCAGAACTGATCTCTTTTCTCTTACTTTTCCTTAGGTGAATGTTTGGACTAAGATCCTTGGCTTAATATAATACATTTTAAGTAATAACAAGTAAATATGAGAACACTGAATATAATGTCAAGTTTTCCTTTAGTAATAAATATTTCAGCTTGTTTTTCATTTTTTATTTGCTAAGGTACAATAACTGCGCTAGACTAGATAGAAGTTGCATTTCACAGAAACATGTGCATTTAATTGAAAAAAATATATATATGTATCCAGTAACTATTTCAGTTCATGCACCAATAATTACTAAGATGAAAATGCAGGGTAATGAAGTAAAGATGAGACAGTGGTGCTTCCCCACCTAGCTGTTAAAAGAAAAGGAGTTTAATGAATGGGTAGTGGAAATTATCTGGGAATTATTAGGGAAGATGGAAAGTACTCCAGAAGTTATGGTTAGTGAGTGGGATAAAATGAAAGTGGAGTGTAAAAATAGGGCAGAAATAAAGGAATAAGAGAGCAGGTTAAGAAGTGATAAGAATTATTTAGAGGGCTGACAAAGGTTAGCATATTACAAAATAATGATAGTCTCAAAAGACAAGAAGAGGAGTAACTGCATAGTGCTAAAGGAAAAATAAGGGAGTACCTAGATAATAACCACGAGTTTAGAAAGATTGTTGTCTAGCAACTGTTTATATTGACTCCAGAGCATAAAAACTTTTGGGACAACGACTTAGGAAACAGAAAGTAGAAAGGGTTGTTGCTAAACTTGGAGAGCCTATAAGAAGAAAAATAATCCAAGATCCTGTAGAGGTATTGGAGATGTTTAGGACAGTTGGTGAACATTTTTCTAAAGCAGAGGTGGGGAAATCAAAAAAAGTACAAATGGCAATATTTATGGAAGGCTTAAATATGCCAGAGTTAGAAGTACATAAGGCTCAACGACTAACAGTTATGACAGGAGGAGGTGAAATAAAAATGGTGTTGTATAACCAATCTGCAAGATAGTCTCCAGGAATATATAATATTCCATTGGAAGTTGAGAAAGCTAGGAGAGACGAAAGTGATAAAAGTCTGGAATGTTTTTGTTAACTGTATTTTAATAGGAGAGGAGGCACCAACATACTAGAATAAAGCTGAGGTGGCTGTAATAACTAAAGACAGTGAAGACCAATCTAATCCAGCTTCACGTAGCCCCATTTCAATTTTAAACCATGATTATAAGGTGTTTATGCCTATAATGACAAAAAGAATGGCAAAGGTGATATCAAAATTTATAGATATGGACCAGTATGGTTTTGTGGAGGAGAGCAAAGATTTGATAACATTAAGAGAGCAGTGATGATACAGAGTGAAGCAGAATGTGAGAAAATACCAATGTTATTGGTGTGTCTTGATGCAGAGAAAACATTCAACAGAGTAAGCTGAGATTTTACGAGTAGTACAATGGAAGGATATGCATTTCTTGATAAAATAATAAGGTAAATTTGATGTATATATGAGAGATCAGAGGCAAAAATCAAAGTGGAAGGGTTCCTCTCTGATAAATTTTATCTGAAGAGAGAAACCAGCCAGGGGTATCATCCTTCCCCTTTGCCATTTGTGTTATATTTAGAACCATTGTCCAAGAAAATAAAGAACTCAGAAATTTAAGGATGTAATTGGTATGGTGCTTAAGAAAAGTTGACTTTATTTGCATATGATATTATTTTATACCTGAAGGAAGTAGAAAAGGACATCTCTGTGTTGTGGAACATTTTGAGATAGTTCTGGATTTTTTTTGGATATAAAATTAATGAAGATAAAGCAAAGGTTATAGCTATAAGCTATGTAACCATGCATGAACTGGTTCAGGAATATATATGCAGACATGGTAAAATTAAGTATTTAGGAGTATGGATTAAAAAGGATTCTGTTATGGCAGCTAAGGATATGTGGGAAGAGACTAAACAAAAGACAGTACAAAAACTGAGAAACTGGAAGCTCCTGCCTATGGATATGAATAGCAAGATACTAGCACTGAAAATATTTTTATTCCATTCAGTTTTATACACAAGTCAGGCATTTTTTTTCAACGAGAGAAGTTATGGACAGTAATTAGTAAAGAGCTGAAAGAGTTTATTTGGGAGGGGAAAAGGGCAATGGTCAAGTGAGATAATTTGTTTCTTCCAATAGAAGATGATTAGTGTAACCTGATTTGTAGGAATACTTTAGAGCTACATAGTTAAGGCTCATATACATAACACAAGTAGAAAGCTCTAATTCAAAGTGGAAAGGGATGATGATGAAGAAGGATGGAAATTCAAGAAATAAGGAGACAGTGGGATTTTGTATGCAGATCCATAAGGAGAATAACACACACACAAAATATTATATTCACAAAGTAGCAGACAGTATTCTAAGAACTAAGCTAACACGAGAAATGTAAAAAGGAGATTTTGCCAATAGCAATATCTGCAATTAGGGGAAAAGAAAATAAGCAAGTAGGGCCTAGAATTTACTGGAGGAAACCAACAAAGGAACCAAGGTATTGGGAGCAAATAACTAAAAAGGGAAAGGTAATAGAATGGGAAGAAGCCATGAAGACATTTGGATTGCAGGATAGAGACTATCTTCCCTAAATGGGGGATTGGTATCTGAGTTTAGGCAAAGAGAAAGGGATAGGGGAATACTAAGTGAAAGGCCTGCCCTAGTAGAGTTTTTAATTGAATCTAAAACAAAAGCTACTGTTAAAAAGGGTATAATTAGCAGGGTGTATAAAATACTACACAATATCTATAGGAATCACTCAGCAGAAGTTAGAAAATATTGGGAAGAGGGATTGGGTAAGCAATTAACAAAGAAACAGTGGGAGGACAAACGTATGGCTCCCAAATATGCAACAAAGTCTAGAAGGTTTAGGATGTTTTCTTTAAATGTTTTAACAGGTATTTTTATTCCCCAAGCAGACTCCAAATTCCTTGGGTAGATGTCAAATTTTAGAGGTGTGATGGCGAAGAAATGAGTTAGCAGACTTTAAAAATTCCTTACAGAGTACTCTGTCAGAAATGTTGGATGAGCAAATATGTGCAACAAAGGAAATTATTTTTTTTAGATGGAATACAGGATCTGAATCACCTAGACATAGTAAGGCTTTGTTGAGTTTAATTCTAGTGGCTGAGAAAAAAAACAATTACTAGAAAATAGAAATAAACATCAAACCAATTGTAGTTGAAGTATTGAATATTTTAACAGAGAACTGGAAGAGGGATCTTTGCAAAAGGGTAGGAGCAAATTACATAGAAAAAAATGGAAATTGTGTGAACAATACTTGCAGGATAATGTTTTAGAGGAGAAGTGAGGTTTAAGGGAAGACAGGAATTGCTCAATTTATGTAATGTTGAATTGATGATAAATATAGAAAAGAAAATATCTAATGTATAATATTTGCAACTGGGAATATGTCAAAATGGTTTGTTTTATTTTATATAAAGGTATGTTTGCCTATGTCTTACATGATAATTCAGTATAGCAATAACCCACGCCTGGGTATGGGTAATGCTGGATTTACCCATGGTTGGTGTGGTTTGGTCATGAGGGCGAAGCCCGAGTGGCCAAACAAAGACAACCATGGGTAAATCCAGCGTTACCCACACCCAGACGTGGGTTATTGTTATTATACAATGACATTATTTAAGAAAAAAAATAATTACTTTTCTTAAATAATGGCATTGTATAATGCCTCCTTGCTGCCCTTCCGCAGCTGTCTGGTATTCTGCGGCAGTTCTGATGTACTGCGCATGCGTATGCTTACGCAGTACATCAGAGCTGTGGGTGGAAGCAATGGAGAAAGCAATATCTCCGTTGCTTCATACAAAGTGTCTCGCTATGTTAAAGGAGTTTAACATAGCGAGACAGCTTTAAAAAAAGCAACAGAGAATCTCTGTTGCTTTTTTAAAGCTGTCTCACTATGTTAAAAACATTTAACATAGCGAGACAGCTTTAAAAAAAGCAACGGAGAAAGCAAGATCTCCGTTGCTCTTTACAAAGTGTCTCGCCATGTTAAAGGAGTTTAACATAGCGAGACAGCTTTAAAGAAAACAACGGAGAATCTCTGTTGCTTTTTTTAAAGCTGTCTCGCTATGTTAAACCCATTTAACATAGCGAGACAGCTTTAAAAAAAGCAACGGAGATCTTGCATTCTCCGTTGCTGTAAAAAAAAAAAAAAAAAGACTTATACTAATGGAAAAAGTCCAGGCGACCGGACCTTTTTCCATTAGTGTAAGTCTGATTTACAACCAATCAGCGTGCACGTTTTGGAATATTAATGGGGGGTCGTTGTATAATAAAAGTGTTAAAAAATAAAAAAAAAAAAAAGATAGACTCCTATTCTGCAGCAGGCCAGTAAATCTCTTATAAACAGAACTGTACACTTTCAGAAATGGAGCACCTTACTAGCCAACTTGAGAAGCCAGGGAATTATTTCAGTGGCATTAAACATGTATTTGGAAGGGAGGGTATCCTTCTCAACAGATCTTTGAGGTTTAGCACAAGAGATTTCCTTAAGGTCAGAGTGTAGTCAAAGATCATTGTCTGAAGAGGAAGAAGGCAAGAATGGAGAAAATGTTGGCTAAGTGACAGAAAAGTCCTGCAGACGTATTTGTTAAAGTCAAAGGTTGTAATAACTGCTAGTTCTTTCCTAAATAAAGCTAGACAAGTTTGAAATGCTATCCAATGCATTATGGATCTCTTTCTACTTTCTCAGATCTGCTTATTTTATAATGTATCACTTCTAAGGGAAAATGACAACTCATTAATGTTGACTTGCTTATTTTGCAATGATCTATAAAGGCAGAGCTCCCTTATATTCTTAACACTGAGAAGTTGCTTGACGTCACATCCCTTATCCATACGCTTTGAGTGGTGACTCATTGGAGCCTTGACAGCACTGGAGATCAGGAAGCAATCAGCCTCCTGGTTGTTTGGATCTATTAAGACCTCTTTTGTACTGAAATTTACAAACAAATGCAGAAATTCAGATATCTGGTACTTCTTACTTAGTTGTAATTATTCATCGTGATCAGTGGTGGCTAAAATAACTGTTGTGGCACAAATGTAACAAATTATAAAATTCCTATACCATAGCAGTACACAATAATTTACTTTATGATCCTGTTTCTTTATGTTTTGTAAATGTGACAAATGTTCACATGTTTTTTAGATGGTAGACGAAAATTAAAGGATGCAGAACAAGAAGCAGCAAAGATTGCCTTGCAGAACTTGGCAGGAATATTTGAATGGAGCTTTGAATCTATTAATCCGTCCAATGATAACTTCAAGGGGAAATTGCAGGAACTGCTGATTAAATCAGGTCATGGTGTGCCAACATACAAAGGAAATAAAAGTGATTTAATTTTAAAGGAGACATCACTTCAGAGAAATCATGGTGTGTAATGTTGGATTAGTCATATTTCTGTATCTCACCCTCTCTCTCCCTATATTGTTAATCTTTTATTTGATTTCTTAAATGTTCATCGAAGTTTAACCGTGTGTAATATGTAATTTTTACTTAGAGTATGAATTAAAGTATGTTGAAATTTTTAATTATATAAAAATCAGACATTTAAAAATATTTTTGATTTTTAACTTCTAGCCACAGTAACACACTTAATTTTTTAAAACAGCTTGATCTTTATTGCTGTAAAGAAGATCTCTGCAATCTTATTCATGGCTTGGTTTGATTCTACAGTTGATATTGTAGCATACCATTCAGTTAATGTGCCTCTTAGCTTTATATAGTGAAATATTTAGTTATTGTCACCAGCAATGCTAAATTTAGAATATCATATTTTATGCCGGCAACTGATTTTCATGATCAAGCCTGGCTTCCCCTGATGAAAACCTGTGTCATGTCTGCTGTAGTAGGGAGAGAATGCATTTCTTTGAATAGTAATTCTGTGCCAAGCAGTGATCTACACAACAGAAAGAGAATAAGGGGGGAGATAGTGTATAACCAAGTGCCCTGTGACTGCATGCAGAAGTGTGCATGTATCACATTTGTATCATTATATGATGTTTTCCTGCTGAGGAAACAGAGCATTCCTGGTGATAGAGTGAAGCTCGACCACTGTGAGCTATACATGTTGGTTATCATTTTGGCTAGTATTAACCATGGAGATGCTGGTGCAATAGGCTAGAACAATGGGAATAAGAAAATGTGTAAAACACCATTTTGATCATTATTTGTAGTACTAATTTAACACTTTCTCATTTGTTTTAAATATAGATGGTAAGGTTAGTACCACTGGTGTTGACTGCTACATCACACCACTTCTGCATTATACATTACATCTTGTAGTACACTGACTATGCACATTCCATTGGCCAATCCAGACTAATTTATCCACTCTAGCATGTAAAATAGAAGTATTAAAGAACTGCAGGACACCAGTGATGATACCCAAATGCTAAATTTTAATCTAAAACTTTCCTTCTTTGTTAAGAGGGCTGTCAGTACTCTAAACACTAAGACAGTTGTCTCTGTTTTACAGCTTCCAGTGCAGCAGTTCACTCAAACAGTGACTATAGGTCATCTGAACAAGCATTCATTTCAACTGCTGTCCGAGAAGCTAAGGGTGTGACTTTTGAAAAACCAGCTGAACAGCCAGTAGGAGAATGTGATGCAGAAAGTACTGAACAATCCTTTCCTTTTCATCCTGAAGACCAGCAAGTTATTACTGATGAGACACGTTCTACAGGTTAGATATTCTAGTACTTATCACCACATGCTGTGTGTACTAAGGCAAGTACTTGCAGATTTACTGCTATTTGCTGGTATTCGTTTGTGCAGATGGTGTAGATATTACTGTTACAATGGCCTACTTTCAGAAGAGACCCAGGAAAGAGTTCCAGTGAGAATAAAACACAGGAACAGTCAGGCTCACAGTAGATGTTTCAACATACTGCAGTATTTCACTGTAGTTAATTTGTCACCATCCCAGGTAGCAACAAAAGTTGGACAGAAAATGTTAGTGATAGAGAGACCAGTATAGTCTTTTTTTGGTGTAGATAGTTCATGATTGGCTCCTCAAGGCCACTTTCGGATGAAGAACGTCATTTGATGCTGTTTGTAATCAAGCAACATTGCCTTTAGCATGGGCCAGCTGAAACTTTAGCATTTATAATTTGTCCAAACTGTCACTGTCCCTGGTCCATCTGGCCAACCTGATAAAGTTGGCAGAAACTAGAATCACAATAGATGGCTTTGCTCCACCAATAATTAATGCAGGTAGTAAATTGTGGAGAGTTCTGACTTAGCTGACATCTTATGAAGTAGATATTGGGTGGGGGGTGGTCCAGGTGGGAAAGATTAGAGAGAAATGTTGCAGGAAATATCATTAAATAAAATAACTCATTCACTCCAATAAAATCCGTGGTGGTGGTGCTGCGGTAGCATTGTCGCCTCACAGTAAGACGCTGTCCGGTTCGATACTCAGCTAGAGCATCTCTGCATAGAGACATGCGTGAATGGGCGTACCTTCGTTGAAGGTTGTGCGTCAGAGCTGGCAACTTGGTACGTAAAAATCTACTGCCAATCATTAGTGGACCGGAGTTCCGCTGTGGCGACCCCTAACCGAGAAAAGCCGAAAGACACAACAACAACTCATTCACTCCAATGGAGCTCAGGAAGTTTGCACTGTAAATTCTAATGGGCGTAGTCTAAGGATTTTGACATAATCAAATTATGTCCTCACATTTCAAGCAAATATTCATATCTCTGGAACTATAGAGGTTATGGAAGAAGTGTAAATGGCAAATTCTTTGCTGCAAACTACTTTTATAGTGGCAGTATTCTTTAGAATGTTCTTCATGTTTCACTGTTGCAGTCATTACATTTGGGTAATCTGCTGGCAGGTTGCCCTCAGTCGGCCTGATTAACAAAGTCTTGGGTCCTGCATCGGTTGCTGTCCCTTCTTCAAAACATGCAGCCAACGTCATTACATCAGTCTTTCTTGCCGTGTGGTGCCCGAAGCAGAAGCAGTTCGGAAGTGCTGGTCGGCCAACTCCTGAAATTTTCGGTTTCGAGTTTCAGAAATGAAGTCTTCAACTTAAAGCTAAGTACCCCGTTGGGGAAACTTTTTTTGCTCCATTCCGATGTCAGTAAAAGTTAACAATTGCATTACTTGTGGAAAGCAAATACCTCATAAAGATTTTCATTCGTACTGTATTCCTTGCCTAGGCCCTGACCATGATGTACCTTGCTGTCAGTTTTGTGCTTTATTTAATCAGCGTGCTATCCGTCGTCGGTACATTTTTGCCTCTAAATATTTTGATTCTCTGTTTAATTATCCAGAAATGTCGTCAGTTAGCCATCTGACTACCGGGATTCGAAAAAAACGCAAAGATAAAGACAGAGACAGGCCGCCGAGGTCCAAAACTGCCGACGACGCTTCTCCTAAACCAGTCACCAGTTCGCCGGTACTCCGTGAGATGCTTTCGCAGCCCCTGATACCCACTACTTCTGATTCGCAGGCCTCTTCTGAGACCCATTCAGAGTCCGGTATGCTGCGAGATGCTTCACCTATGGAACCCGCAGATGTCTCTACCTTGGATGGGTTCCAGAGCCGTTGTGTAGGCACCGGCTTCTGAGGGTGTATTCAGGCCTACAGACCTGCATATTAAATCGACACCACCTTCATTACTAAGGCCTAAATCTTGATCTGTGTCTAAAAAATGCCCAGGCCACATGTTCAGGCCCCTATGCCTAAAAAACAAATGATCAAAATGGCTGAAGATCTAATTACTCTAATCAGGGGTAGTCAACCCCCTCCCCCCTTCTAAGAGGCCTAGGGCTGAGCTTGATTATGAATCTTCTGATCAGGATTATGTTTCTTCTAACTCTTCTCATGACCTGGATTTGTCCATGCCTACTTATTAGGATTCTGATGCAGAGGATTCCATTCCCTCTGTTTCCCCTCCTGAGGATTTTTCTTTTGGGAAAACTTTACATACTTTAAGGGAGCATTTCCATTGGGAAAGTCAGGAATTTTCTGATTCAAAAAAGAGGCTTAAGGATTTCTTCCTTCTGCCTCAACATAGGCCTTTGGCTATACCTCCTGTACTAGACATTTTTGATTATGTGTTCTCGGAATCCAGTTTGGCCCCTGATTCCCTGCCTCCGGCTCCTAGTAAACCTGCCAGATACTACAGGGTTCCTGAGTCCCACAAGTTCCCTTTCAAAAATCCTGTTGCAGATCCAGACACCATTTCTCAGGGGCCCAAGGGAATTAAGGCTTCTACTGCTAAAAATCCTACCCCTTCTGATAGAGACTCCAGGGTGCTGGATAGCTGGGGTAAAAAGGTTTATACTTCTGCAACCTTGGCAATCAGAGTTTTAAACTGTCAATTTCATATGTTAAAATATCAACAGCATATTACTGGACTGCTTAAACAGAAAATTATATTGATTCCTGACTGTGTGGAAAATAAAGATTTACAGGATTTAATGCATTCTGCTGAACAAGTTGGAAAACATACTTTGCAATGTGGTTTTGGTTCTTTAGAGGCCTCCTGCAGGGCTACTGTTACTGAGTCTGTGCTTAGAAGGCATGCTTGGCTTAAGGAGCAATCTTTGCCTGATCATGTTAAAGTGAAATTGTTGGATGCTCCTTTAAATCAGGACCGCCTGTTTGGCAATAAGGCTGAAGAAGTTCTAAAAAAGATGGAAGATAAAGCTAAATGTATGCAAAATGTTAAAGATTTCTTACAGGTGCAAACTCCAAGATTTAGTAGACATTGGCCTACTAAGAATTGGTCTTTTCCAGCCCCTTCCAGATCCTCTTAAGCCAAACCCAGACACAGCAAAAGCCCCAGGTTTCAGTCCCAGGGGACTCTCAGAACTAAGCAGTGGGGGGGCCTCCACTTACAAATCTGGAAATAAGACACCCCCCTTTGGTAAACAGTCTTAATGACTTCCTTTTAAAATTACCAAGCACTTACCTTTTAACTGCCCCTTTGGGGGGAAAGATTGCTCTTCATGCAAAGAACTGGGAACTCATAACCCAGGACAAATGGGTTTTAAATACAGTGTCCCAGGGATACAGATTTCATTTCCACATGTTGCCATCACCAAACAGATGGCCAGACCTGCCCCCAAATCAGTGGGCAGAGGCTCAAAAACAAGTACTTTCCCTCTTAAACATTGGGGCTATTCAACCGGTACCAGAAGAAGAAAAGGGACAAGGTTTCTATTCCAGGCTTTTTCTGGTACCCAGAAAAGACAAATCATGGCGTCCAATCCTGGACTTGTCTACTCTAAAACACCTTTCTGGAGATTCCAAAATTCAAGATGCTGACTCTTCACCAATTATTTCCTATGCTAGGCAAATATGCCTGGTTGGCAGCTCTAGATTTAAAAGGCGCATACATGCACATCCCAATCAGGGAATCTTGCAGAAGATACCTACGCTTCAAAGCAGGCTACTTGCATTATCAGTTCTCTGCACTGCCCTTTGGCTTGTCTACTGTGCCCAGGGTATTCACAAAGTGCCTGGCTCCAGTTATTGCATTGTATTTGCTTTTGGTTGGAGGAATAATTTTGTGTTTTTTTATTTTATTTGCTCCCCATTAGGACGGCACCTGACATCTGGGGCAAGAAAAACTGATGTAATGACGTCTGCTGCATGTTTTATACCCCTGATGACCTGACGTCATGGAAGAAGGGACAGCAACCGACGCAGGACCCAAGACCTTGTTAATCAGGCCGACTGAGGGCAACCTGCCAGCAGATTACCCAAATGTAATGACTGCAACAGTGAATACACTCGAACATCTACATTTATGCTAAGTGTACACAAGTATACTTTCTAGGTCTTTATTTTATAAGTCACAGTAAACACAGTTAACTATTACATTTGTAATATTTTGTAAACAATTTACAATATCTCAGCAGCCACTCAAGTTACACACATAATGTATTTTATTCACCTACCTGAGACTTTCATACGGGGCTAATGAGTTCTGTCTGCGTTACTTGGTTATTGAGATATTTAGAAAAATGTGAAAATTATATCTCTATAAATTAATATAAAAAACAATACCAATTTAACTGCACTAGACAGAGGTCAAATATTAATGTAGTTGAGTTTTCCATTGTGTAAGCTTTAAGATGAAATCTTTTAAAACCTTGTACATAACATGGTTTTGGAATTATTGATGCAAATATGAACAAACAATTTTTTGATGCCTAGAGGTGTCAGTAGGAGTTAACTGCAGATGCACCTTAAGGCATCACTCGGATGCAATGAGATAAATTAAGATTTATCTTTTTAAGTCAGTATAGGCTTGCTGGAAGATGAGAAGCATTCAGACAATGTTCATTCAGCAAATTCCTGAAGAATTCTATGGACAGTTATCTTTTTTTCACTAAATATCTACCCGATTTGTGTCCTAAGGTCATGTTGTTCTTTGAAGGAAATTCCATACAGCAACTTAACCATTTAGTGGACATGGAGATACTATGGTGACTGATTGTGTGCACTTTAATAGAGCTGACCAACCAGATACTATCAGCAGTTTAGAAAATGCGGAGAGTGAAAAAGACATTTACATTCTAAGTCAGCAGAGCAGTCTAGTGAACTATTTTCTGACTGGAAACTGAATAGAAACATTTCTGTGTACATAATAAAGAGATGGGATATCTAGTAGTAGATCTATTTGCAGCTGGCCTATCAACTTACACTGTTTTGTTCCAGGTTTCCTCATCATCAGGCCCTAGCAAATAATGTCATCTTAATAATTTGGAATCATGTTTTTTATGGATTTTCACCAGCCCCCTTTGTTCCAGATTTGATGGTAAATGTAAAAAGGGAAAATAAATGCAGTATCTTTATAAAAGCATGTTGTGAGCAAATACATGAAGTTCACTGTTGTGATGCAAATATGGGTGGTATATGCTTTTACACAGCATCACCACTACAAACACATTATTCAGCAAGAAGGCCTGACGCTGCATCCAGATCTCTAGTGTCTTGTCTCTCAACCTTCAAGTCTGGAGTATGTCAGGCTGATACTTCAGAAACACACTTTTTCAGCTGAGTTTTTTCCACTCTAAAAGAAGTTAAGAAGATTTATGCATGAAAATCATACATCATACAACACTAAATACGCTATATTTGTTCATTGGTGTTAACAGAAAAAAATTTACCATCTTTTACCTTAGTGTCTCATGTCTTACAATATGTGGGTACCTTGTTTAATATTGATCTAGCATATTCTTCATAAAAGTATACATTTTAGCCATTTCTGATTGTTTGTCTTTTGAGCCAGACATACCCTATCTAATTAAGCTGTTAAACCACTTCTAAAGGTCATTTTCTCTTTGAAGCCTCATACATGTTCAATGGCTCCTGCATGGAATTTTAATATTGTTATTGAAAAATTTACCTCAAACATTGATATTACTCTTGTTTAAGTCCTTGTAAAGTAGATCAGAAATTATTATCCAGGAAAACGTTCTTATTTGCATTCAGCTCATCTAGAAAGATCTCTGAATTCAAGCTTTGTTGTGCTAAGAGCCTTATGCTGTTTTCTACAAGGAGAGTGTGAGTTTGAGAGCAACCCCTCTTTCATGGCCAAAGTGGTCATTGTACTCAAATTAAATCGATTTGTAAAGGTACTTCTCTTTTTTTTTTCCTAAACATAAAAACAAGGTGGAAAGGACTTTAGATTTCAATGCTGTGTACAGGGCATATAGGTATTATGTTAAAAGAAATAAAACTATGAAGCAGTCTGACCATTTTTTTTTCAGTGAATGGAATGCAAGGTTGCTGAGTCACTGAAACATATCTTGTCAAATTGATTAGCTAATTGTATTTACTTGTGCAAAACGTGGATTGGGGAGGTTACACACCATACCCCAAGTATTTGTAAGGCTGCTATCTGGACACCCATTCCCACAGAGGCCACCTGTGACTAAAATGACCCTGATTTAATTTGCTCAAGCTAAGCAGTCATTATTCCAAATTTGCAGGATTACTACATATCTATGCAACTCAAGTCTGAATATTTTACTTTTGCTACAGTTGTGTGAAATAAAGTTGAAATACGTTTGTAGCCATTATTTTATCACATCAGAAAGCTGAGATGTGTACACAGTCAACAGAATGACTATAATTTCTCAGTACTAATAGTCAGTGCACCAAAAAGTGATGGACTCTGCTGTCATTTGCTCAGGCTAAACAATCATTTATCTGGTTTGGCAGGACTGTTATGCATTTGTATGAAGTAAATTTTAATAAGTTACCTACTGTGCATTTGTGTGAAACTTACTTGAAATGCATTACTATGCTCAGTCCTATTTTTAACATAGACATTTGAAGTGTATACAGTCACCAAAGTAACTATAACTGTTGTATAACTATAATTGCTAAATACTGGGGTTGTCTGTGGATGAAAATGACTGACCCTATTGTCATGATGAAGTTAAACAGTTACTGATCTGGCTTTCTAGCTAAGTGTACATTTGTGAGAAGCAAGTTAGAATATTTTAGTGTAGTCATTCTTTTTAATCACAGTTAGATGTTTGAGGTGTAAATGGTCAATAAGGTGACTGTTATTAATGGGTATCAAGGCCACCTGTGGGTACAAATGATTTACCCAGTCTGTTGTTTAATCATAGTTAAACTGTCACTGATCTGGCTTGGCAGAAGTAGTGTCATGCAATGATTTCTGTTTGCTGAAGCCACTGTAAAACAGTCATTGTCATGACTTTTGCATTTTTTTTAATTTCTCCAAATCTATTGGGTTTCTAATACCATGACAGGAATGGACCCCATGCACAAGTCAAAGTACGATTAAAGTTCATGAAATTAGTATTATTTCAATCTTTGATGTCACTCAGAAGTGCTCCTCGCAGCACCCGCAGTGTGCCCAGTAATGACTCCTTCTGCAATTCATATGGAATTACATATATTGGTAACATATCTAAATACAATTGTAGATTCTTTTTTATAAGACCCATTGCTCTTACTACTATTGGAAATGTCTGTGTATCCTTCTTCCACATTGCTCTCATTTCTGCCTGCAAATTCCGATATTTTAGGACTTTGTTTCTCTGTGTACGCAAGACACTGTAGTCACTGGGTGTGGTGAGATCAATGCTACTTTTATCTACTTTTCAAGGACCACTATGTCCGGTTTTCTAGCATCTGTCTTTTGAACTGTTGGTAATGGATGATCCCATGTGATGTAGACTTCATCATTTTCTATGATGGCTTGTGGCTCATGTTTCCAGTGTTTTCCAACCACTTCAGTACCATAATGTTTGCACAATCCTCAGTGCAACAGTCTTACCACATCATTATGCCTTTCAGTATACAGTCCTTCTGCCATTAGTACATCACAACTGGCAATGAGGTGTGCAACTGTTTCCAATTCTGTTTTACAAAACCTACATTTGTCTGTTGCTCCCACATGTTCAATGGACTTTGTAAACCAATGTGAACATAGCCCACTATCTTCTGCCGCTAATATTAACCTTTCATCTCTTGGTTTGAATTCACCTCTCCTTAACCATTCCTGCATTCAATCCTGATCAACATCGGGCTCTTCCAGAAGTTTTCTATACTTATACATTTTCCACATTTCCTGCCTTCTCATCTGGTCCTTTACCTTGCATTCTTTCTTTTGTTTTTTGTCACATTCGGTTGCTGCTTGATTTTCATTCCTGCTTGACATCTATATGCTTCTGCTAGACTAAGCAGAGAAGTCATCTTAGGTTTATTCTCCTCATGTTTCAAAACTTCCACTACATTTGGGTCTTGTGAGGTCAGCAAATATGTGTGCAGTTCCACGATTGCAGATCTATACATGTAATCAGTTTCAAGGAGGCCCATCCCTCCATTAGAACAGGGAATGTATAATCTTGGTATACACTGAGTTTTATAAATCATTTGATGAGCATGCAGCATCCTTCTTATTTTCCTGTCTAATCTAGCCAACACGTTTTAGGACTAGTCTGTCACTCGAAAACTGTAAGTTAGGACAGGAAGATCAAATTTTGTTATAGCTTGGATTTTGTTCCTAGATGTCAACACTGTTCTCAGGATTAAGTCTTCTAAAGTATTCCTTACTACGTTTTATTCACATTTGTTCATGTTTTATTGCTTATCCTTCATCGATTCCCAAATATTTATACATTCCCTCTTGCTCAAGTTCTTTTATATCACATTCCTCTCTCAAACTGACGTTTTCTTGGTGCTGCAGTTTTCCTGCTTTACATGTTGCTTTTGCACATTTATCAAGACCAAATGCCATTCTTAAATTATCTGAAAAAGTTTTGACAACTTGCAGTTGTGCTTTCAGTTCCTCATCTGATGAGCTGTACAGTTTTAAATCATCAACAAAGAGAAGATGAAAAGTCTTTACACTTGTTTTCTAGAAGCCAAATTATAGCCATGGCCTAAGCTGTTAAGTAGACTGCTTAATGAGTTTAGGGCAAGACAGAATAGTGCAGCAGTGACAGACAGTCACCCTGGAATATCCCCCTTTGAATTTCTATCCCTGGAGTAATAATTTGTCCTTTATCATGGCTTAATTGCAACTTGGTCTGCCATTGTTTCATGGTCACTGTAATGTAGTCTATGAGTGTAGTGAATATCCTATACATATTTTAGCAGTCTTTTATCCATGAATGTGGGATACTGTCCGATGCTTTTTTGTAGTCAGTCCATGCCATACTTAGATTCTTCCCCTTTTTACAGTTCTCCACTATGACTTTATTTAACAACAGATGATCCTTTGGTCCATATGACTTTCTTTTATTCCCCTTTTGTTATATTGCCATACTTGAGTTTTCTTTGAATGACTATAAACTCTGTTGGCATCAATTCCAGTGTATAATTTATACATCGTCGGAAGGCAAGTTCTTGGTCTATAATTTTTAGGGTAGCTTGCAGGTTCACTTTTAAGTAGGAGCATTGTTTTCCCAGCTGTTAGCCAGGTTGGTGTCTGTTTGGGGTGGACATATAAATAGCTCTTACTTATGGCTAAATCTACGTGAAAAGATGTTAATACTTTTGACCAGAAGTTAGATACTGCATCTGGGCCTGGGGTTTTCCAATAAGAGGCTTTTCGTAACTTTGTTTCAATCTCTCTAGCTGTTACTTCGTCCCATTTCATATCATGTACCTTTAAACTTCTTATTCTTTCTTTTACTTCTTCTGTCCTTTTAGCATCTTTGTTATGTTTCACAGGATCTTCAAAAATACTTCTCCAAAAATGTGTCTATTTCTTCTTTTTTGGTGGCCTTTCAATTCCTTTTACCTTGTTTTGCAATTCTCTATAAAACTTTTTTTGGATCATCAATAAATTGCTTATGTTGCACTTTTCCTTTGTATTTATCTGTGTATCTAATACGTTTTTTTCTGCCTGTGCTGACATTTTTAATTTATTTGCTAGATCCTGATCTGTTCTAATACCACACCTTGTTTTTATCACATCTGTCTTTATAAGTATTTTTTTTATTTGTTCCCTCTTCTATACTTGTCTAACAGTGACACTTCTTGTCTTAATTGCTTGATAGTTTTCTGTATTCAATACTTCCATGATGGTATTTGATTTCCTCCCCTCCCTTTCCCTCACTATCAAGCAGCAACTGAATGTGACAGTTGTGGTAGAACGTTATCAGTTATTAATTTAGCTGCATAGTCACATATCCTGTTTACTTCTCTTGTATCGCATGGATCTCTATTAACAGTCCTAATTACTGTATTCATTTGTTTTATCAAACTTCTGACTTTTTGGGTTTTATTGACCTTATACAGTCTATTTCTTTCATTGATCTTAATATGTCTAGCTATGTCTATTAAATCAAGTAATTCTTCTCTTAGCTCATTTTATTCTGAACTGAGGGCACATTTTTTGTTTTCTGTTTCCTGTGGGCATTCTATAGAAAGTTCTGTAGCATCTTCCTGTGGCACATTCTCTTCAATTTCATCCTGTGCCATCCGTTGCTATGTCATATGTGAACTCACTATCCTATCACTCCTTGACTGGGTTAGAGTTTCCACAATTTCCTGTTCCTTCCCTTGCTGTCCAGCTTCAAGTGGACATTTATGCTGGTTTTCTGTGGAAGGCTCCAAAATATCTCCATGTAGCACAAGACCAATTCATTCCTGTTCCACTGGTTTCCCCTTCATTTGAATGTCCATTGCTCTGTCCTGTTGTGGTGCTTTCTGGATTAGATTTTCTACACTGAATCCTTCACTTCGGAGATACTACATAACCTCAGTTTCTATTTCTTTAACTTTTCCATTACTATTCTCCTTTTGGGCTTTTCCTCTTTGTCTTCTTATTTTTTGTATTGTAAAGTTTTCCATGTCCGGATTCCTTTGCCTGTATTTCTATTCAAATATCATTCATGCTGCTCTTTTTGTATTGATTAGTTTTGCTTTCTCTTTTGCATAGATATCGCACCATATTAAATATCTTTTTCATTCCCATGCCCATATTTCTTCTTCAGATGTCTCTCCCGATCTTCCTGTTTTCCTTACTCTGGGGACTAGTTCCATCAAGCTGTGAAGTAATCTGTGTTAGACCTTCTACACATTATCCTTCACTTCGCAGGCACTCCATAACTTCAACTTCTGTTTTTTTAACTTCTACTTTACTAATCTTCTTTTCTACATTCCCTCTTTGTGATATTATTTTTCTATTGTGAAATTTTCCATATCTGGATGGCTTTGCCTATATTTCCTTTCGAATATCTTTAGGGCTGCCCCTTCTTTATATTGATTAATTTGGCTTTTGCTTTTGCATAATTATTGCACCATATCAAATATCTCTTTCTTTCCCATATCCATATTTCTTTTTTTATACTTTTCAAAAATCTCTAGGTTTTGTTGTTTATATTTTTGCACTTCCTCAGATGCTTCTTTTTCCAAACAGATCAAAGTTTCTTGGTCTACATACTGTTTTTCACAAATCTGTTGTATTAATGAACACAAATTTTTATTTGAAGCTTCTGACAGTTTTTCTTGTGGAAGTATTTTTCTTTTCTCTAATTTCTCTCTTAATCTTTTTGTTTATCTTGTGTCTGGAAATCCTGGGCTTTTTGCATAATAGTAACAATACATAATTTCTTTCTTATCCTCAATAATCCACCGTATCATCTTTATGGCTATTCTTTGGCCTATCAGTTTTTGTGATGTTTATGGACTATTACTTCCTTCAACAGCAGGGGTGGGCATCTCCCCCTGGGCCTGGCCTAGCCCCATTGTAGGAATGTTTCTGTAGTTTGAGGATGCTACACTGTCATTTTTTCCAGTCCTGTCACCAGTGCATCTACCAGGTTTGGGCAATTTTTTTCTCTTGGGTCTTGTGCACCCAGCTATCTTCTTTAATGTTTAACCTACTTCTGTCCATGTTATGTGCTATATAAATACAGTCTGTGTATCAGTGTCTTCTTGGTGAGATTTTGTGAAAAACGGGGTCCACCTCATGAAGGAACTCACCAAGATTTGAGGATGAATTCAATTTCAGCAGTACTACTCATCTTTGCTTACTGACGTTGGTGGTGTTGCAGTCTTTCTAAGAATAACAAGTTGGCCTTAATTTTTTATACTTCCCTTTACAGCCAAACATCAGCATTATACACGATAAGTGGCCATCAGTGGTGCTCTAGTCATTTTGTGTGTGTAAGCAGCTGATTACTGGCATATTAGTATAGTGAGTATATTGAGTAGTGTTGACATTTCACAGTGTTTGGTTCTCTTGACTTCTTGGCTGTGGTTCTTTCTCTGTGACTGTACATGTCCTCCTTGTCACTGCATTTGTGTTTTTCCCAGGTGGTCTAGTTTCCTCCAACACCTCAGACAGGTGAAATGGGATTCCCTACTTTGCCTGTGTGTGTGTGTGTGTGTGTGTGTGTGTGTGTGTGTGTGTGTGTGTGTGTGTGTGTGTGTGTGTGAAATGGGATTCCCTACTTTGCCTGTAGGTGTGTGTGTTTGTGTGTGTATGTGTGAGAATTTCTTTTAAACAAGAAACGTCTTATAGTTCATTGTTTAGTACTAATCTAACTGCCCTTGTGAGCCATTTTAAGCTTAGCCAATTATCCCTTGTGAGACTCAAACCCTACACCTTGTGTTTGTAAGGCAAACACCTTAGCCATTAAGCCACCCTCCCAACCCAAAAGCTGTAGAGCTGCACAGACAACTCAAACATTCACATATCCACTTATAGATTCATAGATTAGTACTAGGATAACTGCCCTTGCGAGTCATTTTAAGCCTAGCCAATTATCCCTTGTGAAACTGAAATCCTGCACCTTGTGTTTGTAAGGCAAACACCTTAACCATTAGGCCACCAACCCAATTTATATTTTCAATCTGTAAGGCTCTTTCCAATGGTGAGAATTAAACCTTGCACCTTCTGGTTGAAAGGCATACACCTGAACCACTGTACCACTTAGCCTTTCAGCCTTTTTATTAAATTATCACGGATGACATAGGCAATCACACATTTATATAAATGAAAACAAACCATACTGACATAATTTTAGTGCTAGTATTATACATAATTTATACTCTATCCGATCATTATCTGTCAAACATTATATAGCTCATTCAAATCCTCATGTATCCTCTGCATGTATTGTTCCCACAATTCCCATTTTTTTCTTTGTAATTTGCACCTACCCTTTTCTAAAGGTCTCAATGCCAGTTGTTTTATCTCTGTTACTATATTCACTACTTCTAGTACAGTTGGTTTAGACTTTGATTTCCATTTTCTATTGATTGATTTTTTTGGAAGCCACCATAATTAGGCTCAGCAAGGCCTTATTCTGGCTCAAAAAAATCATTTCCTTAGTTACACCAGTTTGCTGACCCAGTATCTCTGATAGAGTAGTCTGCAGGGAATCTTTAAAGTCTACCAACTCATTACACTTTCAGAAAATATGTTCCCAATTAACCTCTTTCATCCCCATCGCACCTCCAATATTTGCAATCTACCTGAGGAAAAATTCTTTGGAGTCTACTTGGAGTATAAAAATACCTTTGTAAACACTTTCAAGCAAAGATCTGAAGTATTCCAGAATTTGTTGTGTATTTGGGAGCCATACATGTATCCCCTCATTGTTACTTTGTAAATTGCTTATCCAATCTCTCTTCCAAATCCTTTCTAACCTACTCTAATTGATTCTTATTGTTATCATGCAATATTTTATATGCTCTACTAATTATTCCTTTTTTAACAGCAGCTTCTGTTCTAGTTTTTACTAAAAACTTTACCAGTGCTGGTCTTTCGCTTATGTTTTTGCTTAAGATCTGCCTATTTCTTTGTCTTTGCCTGTAGTCTGATATCAGTCTTTGAAAAGAAAAGCAATCTCTAGCCTGCAGTCAAAATAAATTCTTGGCCTCCTCCCATTTTATTACTTTTCTCTGTCTAATTATTTGCTCCCAATATCTTGATTCTTTCGCCAGTTTTCTCCAATAAATTCTAGATTTGGCTTGTCAGGGGCGGTATCAGTATTTGTGTGTTCATGATTAAAAATAATGTCATGTATCTTGTGGTAGGCCTGGTTTGTCAGGGCAGTGTCAGTATGTGTGTGCATGTGTAAAAGAATTATCACTGACATTCTCTGAGGATATACACAACATTGGTAAGCACATACATCTTTTGTAACTAGCATTTAGAGAAGAGCAGTTAGCAAGTAATTATATATTTAAACAATAAAGTATAAAATGTGTCGCAAAACATCTAGATCCTCAGAGCTTATGAGGGCTGTGACGCCCCTGCACTGGCCGAGTAATCAAGGAGCCTCAATCCTCACCACTGGCAACAGCTAGGGGATGTACACATTGGGAGGATGACAAGTACACACACACAGTAAAATACAATTTCCCTTAAGGGCACACGGAGACCGCAGATAGTCTGGGGTTGGTTTCTCCCTCTTTCTCCAGATTCCCAATAAGACTCCCCACTGGCACAGTTTTAGGGTTAAGATCTCAGCTGAGGGGCCAAGACCCCCAGCACCCTCTATGTCCAACCAGTGCTTTGTATCTCTGTCCAAGGAGCTGACACACACACACACGCACACACACACACACACACACACACACACACACACACACACACACACACACACACACACACACACACACTTTGATATTTGATTGATATTTGATTTATATACAAACACACACACACATCTGGGAAAGGCTGGCACAGGTTTAATAACTATGCCTCCTTCTGCCTAGACTCTTAAGGTAGTTTCCACTGCCACCAACCCCTACTTATCAGCTACTATAAGGCCCTTACAAAGGGTGTCCAATCCTACTGTCACCAAGTACATATGCAAGTACTCTGAGCTTAAATATGTCTCACAAATATCAGCCACAAAGATAAGTGTAAATATATTTAATAATAAATAATAAAACAAGACAGTACTCAGTAAATCCAGCACAGTTACTTCAGAGTTCAAAATTACAGGAACTATTTTAAAGCAACATTACAGGACAGTCTCAAATAAATACAAAAATCATCTAAACTAATCTTTACTATATTCCTATCTATATCTAAAAGAGATACTATGCCCTAAATCTTGCTTACAGGAAGGCAAGTGCCAGTGAGTGATGATGAGTGGATGTTCTTGCTTGGTCCAAGACAAAATACAAAATGCCCAGTCTCTCTCTCTCTCTCTCTCTCTGTCTTTCTCTCTCTCTCAGAGAGTTCTTAAATTAATATCAAGTATTACTGCTGGGTTAGCTTGGATGACATCACTTTGTGTCACCTGACTGTAGTTCCTGAGCTAAACCCCTTTTGTAGCATTTGACATATCCTTGTGAAAAATACACCTCTCAGATCTTTGCAGCTGCTAGGAAGTCATAAAACAATAAAACATTTCCACATTTCAAGCCTAGCAACTAGTTCTCTTTCAAGACAGTACAAAAAACTTCTAGCTGTAGACATTGTGTCTGCTACACTGAAACTGAGAGATAACTTTTATAGCACAATCGTAAAACAATTTAATTTCAACTTATTTTCTTGGAGTTGTGCAAGCTAACTCTGTATGTTCTAGTTTCAGCTGTTAAAAACATATACAGTTAGACACAATTACAGTTGTTTCTATACATTTCTGTTCTAAGCCAGCAGGGCATGCTGTGGTTACATTCTTGAAGCTCAGTACTGTAAAAACCCTGTTCAACACATACTTCTGTATAAATCATATCAGTATTCACAAATGACTTAGAATTATTTACAAAATTCCAGATAGCTGAGCTGGCACTGTGACAAGGGCCTAGTGGCCTTGACCCTCAGCAGGATAATGGGATTGTGACATAGACTTAGTAGGGAGCCAAATTCAGAATCCTTACCATATGCCCCACCTAATCTGAAATCAGAGGTGTGCCCAAGAGATTACTATAGCTTGTTTGGGGGCTGGGGACAGAGTGGTCATTATTTCTTGTTCACAATCAAACCTTAGAGGTATTCATAAAAGGCCACTGTAGCTTGTGTGGGAGATGGGGAAAGTGTGGTCATTATTTGTTTAACTTTCCTAACAATCACGCCTTAGAGCTGTGTACAGAACATCACTATAGCTTCTCTAAGGGCATTGTGCAGTCTTGGAGCAAGAAGTTGAAATATTTTATTGTGACCATTATTTCTTCACTCCTCAAAATCAAACATCAGAATTTTTTTCAAGTGCTATCTTTGAGGGAAAGGATAAGGAGGCATACTGTGTGTATGTATGTATGTCAGCAGCATATTGAATTGATATTACTCTGCTTGTTCTTTCACCCATAACTAACATTAGAGGTATACGTATAAGGTGGCTATCTTTTGTGGTGTAGGGATGAAGAGGCATTCTTTATGTGTAAATATATATTTTCTCCCTATTCTCCAACTTTACAATAGGTCAAAGGATGACCAAAGCAATTTCAGTGTTGTGAAATGTTGATTACATAGCTTCATAAGTGATTACTAGGCCAATGATCCCTGAGGGCCTTATTAAGCATAGCCTTGCTTCCTAAAAGTATCTGTCAGGTTGATAACTCTAGGGTTGTTTTATGAGGTATATGCAGACCTGAGCATGGGTGGTTAAAATTTTTTAGGCTGCTTCTATCTGTTACAGACATAGGTGCCAGACCAGGAGTAAATATCTGATTTTGCCTTTACTGTGGTCCATGTCATGCTTGAATTGGATAAGGAAAGAGCTCAGCTTGACATGGATGGGAAACCTGCCTCATGTAAGGGGTAGTCTCTGAAACACATACCTGTCCTTCCAACATATCCTATTAGTGTTACAGGTGAGGTTTAGGTCCTGATATCGGGTAGTTTTAATGCTATTCCTTTTGCAGATTTGCGGCAGGTCCATCAAAATGGGATCAGAGGATGCTTTGTAGACCAGCCATAGAATACCTGTCAGCAGAAAACCAAGTACAGGGACAGGACTATGAGGTGGTCCAGAAAAGACATGTTGTATATACCCTGTATTCTATTGTGAGGAACCTCGGTCAATGCTTTAGTTGTTCCGTATGCCTAGTCAAGTGCATACCAGAGGGGATGCTGTACTCAATAAGTGGCCTGATGAGGGCTGAGTATAGTGGAACAATAACATCCTTGGACCTAGATACCATATCCTTGCTTATAAGTTGCACAACATAGAATGATTTCCTTACCACTGTAGTCACATGATGGTCAAAGGCCAAGTTACTGTCTACATGCTTTCGCAGATCCCCGAGTACTGAGTATACTATTACAGGTATATTGTCAATGTGGTAGTTTCAAGGGGAAGGCATCTTCCCAAAGGATACTGTTATGTATTTCCTGGGTATGCCGCGAGATGCTTCTTTGACTATGGAACCTGCGGATGTTTCTACCTTGGATGGGTACGGAGCCGCTGTGCAGACACCGGCTTCTGAGGGTGTATTCAGGCCTACCGATTCTCATTTTAAACCGACAACTTTGTTTCAAGCCAAAAACACTGAATTTCTCAGGCGTAACGTTCGCACTACGTCTAGGAAACCGACGACCAAAGTGCATTCTTAGGCCCACAGGCCTCAAAAACAAATTATTAGAGTGGCTGAAGACTTTATTACCTTAATTAGGGGAAGCCAGCCTTCCCCCTCAAAGAGACCTAGAACTGATTTTCCTTCTGATTCTTCTGATCAGGAATCTGATATCTCTGTTCCTTCTGACTACCAGGACATACCCTTATCTACCTATGAGGATTCTGATGCAGAGTATTCCATTCCCTCTGCTTCCCTCCAGAAGATTTTTCTTTTGGTGAAACCCTGCATACCCTTAGGGACCATTTCCGCTGGGAAAGCCAGGACTACTCTCAGTCCAAAAAGAGACTCAGGGAATTTTTAAAACTGCCTCAGCACAGGCCTGTAGCTATCCCTCCTGTTCTGGAGATTGTAGATGATGTTTTCTTGCAATCCAGCCTTTCCCAGGATACTTTGCCTCCAGCTCTCAGGAAACATGACAGGTACTATAGAGTACCTGACTCTCACAAGTTCCTTTTCAAGAATCCTACTGTGGATCTAGAGACCATTTCCCAAGGACCAAAAGGCATTAAGGCTACTACTGCCAAGAATCCTACCCCTTCTAACAGATGGGGTAAGAAGGTATACACCTCTGCTACTCTGGCTGTTAGGGCTTTAAATTGCCAGTTTCATATGTTAAAGTATCAGCAGCATATTATGGGGCTAATTAAACAGAAAATGATGTTGATTCCTGACTGTGCAGAGCACAAAGATTTACTAGAGTTAATGCATTCTGCTGACCAAGTTGGTAAACATACTTTGCAGTGTAGTTTTGATGCTTTAGAAGCATCTTGTAGGGCTGCTGTCACTGGGTCTGTTCTTAGAAGGCATGCTTGGCTTAAGGAACAAAACTTGCCAGATCACATCAATGCAAAATTACTGGATGCACCCTTAAACCAAGAGTGCCTATTTGGCAATAAAGCAGAAGAAGTTCTCAAAAGGATGGAGGAGAAAGCTAAATCTATGCAAACTGTTAAAGATTTCTTACAAGTACAACCACCTAGATTCAGTAGGCACTGGCCTTCAAAGAACTGGTCCTTTCCAGTCCCTTCCAGGCCTTCTCAGTCCAAACCCAGGGGCAGCAGACTCCCAAGACTTCAGTCTCAGGTTATGCACAGATCCAAGCAGTGGGGTGTTCCCACATCCAAAACAGGGAGTAGTAAGCCACCCCCACTGTGGTAAACTTGCACAATGACTTATCCTTAACTCCCCCAAGCCTTGCTCAAGTGCTTGCACCTTTAGGAGGAAAACTCGCCCTGGATGCATAAAACTGGGAATACATTACCCAAGACAAATGGGTTTTAAACATTGTTTCCCTAGGATACAGATTCCACTTCCACTCACTCCCAACCCTAACTGGATGGCCAGACCTCCCCCTGAATCAGTGGGCGGAGGCCCAAAAGCAAGTACTTTCTCTCCTCAGCATCAAGGCTATTCATCCTGTCCAAGCAGAACAAAGGGGACAAGGCTTTTATTCAAGACTTTTCCTGGTTCACAGAAAAGAAAACTCCTGGCGTCCTGTCCCGGATTTATCTATTCTCAACACCTTTCTGGTGGTTCCAAAATTCAGTATGCTAATTCTCCAACAGCTGCTTCCTTTGCCAGCCAAGGATGCCTGGCTGGCAACCCTAGACTTAAAAGAAGCTTACCTGCACATTCCCATAAGGGAATCTTGCAGGAAATACCTTCGCTTCAGGGCAGGCTGTATGCACTATCAGTTCTCTGCACTTCTCTTTGGCTTATCTACTGTGCCCAGGGTATTCACAAAGTGCCAAGCACCAGCCATTGCTTTTTGCAGGCAAAGAAGTATTCAGATTTACCCATACTTGGATGATTGCCTTATTCAGGCGGAAAGTCAGGACTTGCTACTACAGCACCTGGCATTTGTAAAGAGACTTCTATCTTCACTAGGGTACACCATCAATAAAAAGAAATCACACCTAGTACCCTGCCAACAGACTGCATTCCTGGGAGCAAGCTTGAACACAACTTCCCAGATGGCATTCCTCACTCCAGAGAAACAAATTTATTTGACAACTTACTTCAACCTACTGGCCACAAAAACCCAGCTATCTGCAAGGAAAATACTGCAAGCTCTTGGGTTCATGGCCTCTTGCATTCTGTTAATTCCATATGCAAGACTGCATATGAGGAAACTTCAGTGGTATCTAAAAAGTCTATGGTGTCAACATTCTCAGGACCTGGAAACAATAATTCCTATCATTCCGTGTCTAAGGGCAGAGTTCCTTTGGTGGGCAGAGGTCTGTAGTCACAACAATGGACTCTCTTTCACTCTACCCCCTGCCGTCCAAATCCTAACAACAGACGCATCAGACTATGCATGGGGGGCTCACATGGCAGGGCAGTGCATTCAGGGAAAATGGAACCTAAAGCAGATGCACTTGCATGTCAATCAAAAAGAAATGTTAGCTGTACAGAATGCTCTGACAGCCTTCAAAGGCCTTATTCTTCCAGGACAACTATTGGTAAAGATAGACAACACCACAGTTATGTGGTGCATAAACAAGCAGGAGGGAACATTCCTACCCACTCTGCAGACAGCCATGGCTCTGTGGAACACAGCCTTGAGCAACCAAGTGCACCTACAAGCTCAATTTCTTCCAGGCAAACTAAATTCATTGGCAGACAACTTAAGCAGAAATCACATGGACCCACACAAATGGAAACTGGAACCCAAAATATTCAAGCTTTTGGGGAACACCAGAGGTGGACCTGTTTGCTTCCCCTCAGAACTATCAATTGAACAAATACTGCACCAGAAATCCCCACAGCCAAACTTGGAAGGTGGATGCCTTGTCCTTTTCCTGGGAAAGCCTCTCAGTCTATGCCTTTCCCTCTCTGCCTCTCATCTCGAAGGTTCTACTAAAAATCAAACAGGACAAGCCAAGGACAATCCTGATTGTACCAGACTGGCCATACCAGTGCTGGTATCCTCTTTGCACAGTCTGACAGTGCTACAACCATGGCACCTGCCTCAGGCCCCTTCCCTGCTGTCACAGCAGGGGGGCCAAATTCTGCACCCTCAGCTTCAGAACCTAAACCTTGCAGCCTGGCTAATCCCCTGAACTCACCTCTAGCAAATCTTAGTAAGCAGGTGCTGGATGTCATTCTTGAGCCAAGGAGGCCTAGTGCTAGAAAATCCTATTCAGAAAAGTGAAAAATATATTGTTCCTGGAGCCAGTCTCAAGGGATGGGCACAACTGTGCCCAGCTTACCTCGTATGCTAGATTACTTAACAGAAATGCTCCACAAGGGCCTATCCTTCTCTTCAATTAAGATTCATGCTTCTGCCATCTCAGCTCATTATAATACTGAGCCACCCCTCTTCTCTCATCCTCTGGTAAAATAGTTCCTTAGTGGGGCCAAAAGTTTAAGACCCCGCAGGAAAGCTCCCACTCCAGCCTGGGACCTTAACTTTGTATTGGAAAAACTTAAACTTTTCCCCTTTAACTGGCTGCTACAGCAGAGTTGAAATTCCTGTCATGGAAAACAGCTTTACTTCTAGCCATCACTTCAGCAAGAGAATGTCTGAACTGCAGGCCCTTATGGCAGTGGAACCCTTCATTATCTTCCATGCGGACAGGGTTTCCCTCAGGACAAACCCATCTTTTATGCCCAAGGTGGTATCTAGTGTGGCTTTAAACCAGTCCATTCATTTGCCTACTTTTTTCCCCTAATCCTCAAAATAAAGGGGAAAGGATACTGCATTCTCTAGACGCGCACAGACAGCTTAGATTCTATTTGAACAGGACTAAGCCTCTCAGAAAATCTGACCAGCTGCTAGTCAGCTTTGCTGCAGGGGCAGAGGGGAAGGCCATTTCAAAGCAAACCATATCTAAATGGATAGCACACTGCATCCATTTCTGCTAGAAGCACCATAGAAAACCTACCCCGCAGGGGATAAGAACACATTTCACTAAGGCTGCATCTGCCTCTACTGCATTTCTCAGAGGAGTCCCTACCAGAGGCATCCTAGAAGCTGCAACCTGGAGCTCTGTACACACTTTCACCAAGCATTACCACTTGCCTATCTTTTCTAAATCCAGAGCTGGATTTGCCACAGCAGTCTTACAGGGCCTGATTGCCAGTCCTAATGATTCTTATCTACCTCCACCCTTCCTTAGCTTTGGGAATCAACCCAAATGTGATGACTGCGACACTGAAACATGAAGAACATAGTACAGTTGTGTACACTTACCATAAATGTAGATGTTTGAGTGTATTCACTGTTGCAGTCCTGGTTACCCTCCCTCCAGCCCCCTGATTGTCTTTGCTTTCACTATCCTTTTTGGTTTGGCATGTCTTGTACTATGTGTATTTGCTTTTTTCTGGGGGGTGTTCCACACCATATAATTGCTTCCTATTTTGGGGGCTCCTGACATCTGGGGCAAAGAAAACTGATGTAATGGCGTCTGCTGCATGTTTTATATCCCTCATGGAAGAAGCGACAGCATCTGACACAGAAACCCCAAGACTCTGGTATTCAGGCCAGATGAGGGCTACCTGCAGGCAGATAACCCAAATGTGATGACTGCAACAGTGAATACACTCGAACATCTACATTTATGGTAAGTATACACAACTGTACTTTCAAAATAAGGTTATATAAAAATGTAACAAAAAATGTAAAGCACATAGATGTTTTCAATGTGCATTCTTTGCAAGAATCAGGTGGGCAGTGATTATTTATTAATTCATTTATTTATTTGGCATTTGTTTACTTGGATGATCCACCTGGGTCTACACTGTAACCCCTTTTTAACAGTGTCCCAGGGAGAAAAGCAACATTTAATAATTAACAAAAGGGACAATTATATTAAATGAGTAGACAAAAAAGTAAATAAAAAATGAGCATAAATGCAGCCTAAACAGCTATACAATATCCACATATTAACATACAAGGTGTGTGCATACAGTAATAGAATAGGTGAATTGGACACTCTAAATTGGCCATTGGTGCGAGTGTGCATGTGAGTAAGTGGTACGGATGAACTACCACGGCAGGGCTAGCCACCCAGAGATGTAAAACTTGTAGTAGTAGTAATAGTGTTAATATAGGAGTACATAACTACGCAAAGCAGAGATTATACAAAATTAATCAGATTCAGATAAAGTATGAATATTGGCATGTTGAGGTAGAACGGGATATTGATATTTCCAGGAGGTAAATACTTATATTTAGATATGTGCATCTAGACAGAGATAATTTTGAATCCTAAGAAATTCAGAAACACAGAACCGGTGTACTAGATGGTGGAATATATCAGTTAGTTTAAGGTTTCATTTCTACATATGATGTGTGTATAGTAAGCTATTACCTATGAGTTTACTCTCTATTTCAGCACACTGAGGATGCAACAAGCTGTACTTAGAACTATGTTCATGACACCAGGCAATATTAGTTTCTCAATGATCTTCCTATGACATTAGCCATGGATTAGTACACTATAAAAGGTAGAGATAGTGGGTGCGATCTTCAATTCCTCTCTATTAATTTATGATGCTGTTCCCTTGCATGTGTAGTTTCAGTGTCTGTTGCCAGTTTTCTCTACACCGATTACGTGCTATTTCCTTTTAATTTGTACTTTATTTTGGCTCTTTTGTTTAATGCTCATTAGTCAGGCTAGCAGGTTTTATATTACATATTTTAATATCTGTTGAACTTACAAGTCTTATTTAAAAGTCACAGTATCTTAAATATATTGTAACTATTTCATTTTATGTGTAAACCACTAAAGTATTTGAATAACTGTCCTTGTTATAAATAAGTGGGCTCTAAGGAGTACCACTTAGAGTGCTAGTGTTCTCTGGCTGAGATGAGCTCAGTAGTTGTTTGCATTATGACAAAATTAACAGAGGATTATGGTCATGCCTCTAACCATAACCAGCTTATGAGTTTAGCACACGGATGTCAAGAAATTTGCCTCACTGTATTGCTGGTTACAGAAAAATTGTAGGCTTGCAAAGTGTGTTACAGTCTTTAAAAAAATGTAACACACAGCACTGCTATACAGACAGCTGACAGTTTTTTACAAGATGTTCTCATTGTCACACTTTTTAATGTGTAGCACTAAGTGTATTACAGCTTTCAAAGATGCAGAAGTGCTTTTGACATTGTTCTCTGATGAATATTGTGCATGCTACAGCATGAAACTTAATCATAATAGCTTTAAAAAGGGTTGATTCCCAAGTTTTGTAGTGCATGGACTGCTGTGATTATGCTCCAAAGTCATGACAAATACAGGCTTGTTAAGCAACTATCAAAACCCAGAAGGGTGCTTAACAAGCTGCTGTTATGAACCCTGCACTGCTGTTAAGCTGTAGTCTCACTTGAGAGTATTAACAGTGGCCAGCGTAGACCAGAGAAAAGAACAATGGGAAGTCAGATTGCTTTAAAACATGTTTAAATTCTTTACTTGGCCACTTTCAGTAAGTTTTTAAGCATGTTTTAAAACTCTTTGTGCTTCCTACCATTTTTTTCTGTGGGTGCTGCCCTCTGCATGACAGCGGTCAGTGTTTTACAGCTTTCAAAGCTGTAAAACACTTAGCTGTTCTATATATTTTCTTTACTGACTCTCATTTACTATAATTAAAGCTCTGTTTACTACAAAGAATTATGATTACTTCTGTCTGATCGTAACTGTGCTTGTTACATGCTCTCAACATGGGTGACGGGATTCACCTCTGAGCTTCATTCTTAATGTAAATTTGTTGACATCCAGTTCTCTAACACACAATAAACTGGTTATGATTTATTTATTTTATTTCACATTTGTTAACCGGGTTAGTCCAACTGAGTTTGCAAACAAACCCATTTTCAGTGGAGACCCGAGGGGAAACCCCCCCAGCAAACATAAGTAAAGATAAAGTGACAATATACAAATATTAAATAATCACAATATAAAATAATTGTAAAAAAGAAAAAGTTATTAACTGTTTGCATTACACTGATAGTAAGCAACCCATTTTCAGTGGGGACCCAAGGGGAAAGAGCCCCAGCAAATATAAACAAACATAAACATACAGGTCAAAAACTTAAAAATAACAATGTAAATATGAAATTAATTATAAAGAGGAAAAACAAAAGAAAAAATTATGAACATTAAGGGTTGCACTGATAGCAGTGGTCTAAATTTACTACATATAAGAGTGAAAACAAAAAGATAATCGTTGTTCAAAAAAAGGAAAATGTACAGACATTGGATAGGAAATGGGGGGAGATAGTGTGGAGAATAGGAGGGGGAGAGAAATGGGGGGCTATAGTAGGGCTATAGTAGTAGAGCTGAGGGTTTAGGAGGTTAGTTTAAGCACAAGTTACTAACAGAGAAAGAAAGTTAGGAAATGCAACAGGTTATACAACAGGACAGACTAAGATTAAGTGTGGTCAAGGCGCCGGCATAATTTCAAGTTTAGTAGGTGGGATTTAAGCTCCTTTTTAAAACAGGGAAAGGAAAGGTCAATCTAATATGGAGAGGAAGTTTGTTCGAGTTTAGTGAGACAGAGTGCTTGTAAAGTTGTTTGCCAATATTCTTTTTGGGTTTATAAACTGAGAGAAGATGCTGATCAGTACTCCGGAGAGGCTGGGGAGGAGAGTACAGAGTAACACGAGAGGCGAGAGCTGGGCAAGCAGAGGGGTTGTTGACTATGGAAAAGGTAGTGTGGAGTTGCAATTGTAGGAGAAGATGCGGAAATTCCAGCCACTGAAGTTTTGTTTAATGAGAGGCAGTGATGCAACAAGAGTGGTTGGTTTAGGATAAATCTGGCAATTTTATTGTATGTTTGTTCCATTTTCTGTGTGGAGGTAGTTTGGATATTGGTAAGGATGGGGGAAGCGTATAAAAGACTAGGTAAGAGAAATGCCTGTGCAAGTGTGCGTTTAGTGGCAGTAGTGAGGAATCTTTTGTTCCTGTAAAGTAGTCCAAGTTTTTGGTGTTTTTTTGATGGCCTATTGTATGTGCAAGTCAAATTTTAGTCGGTCATCAATTATTACCCCAAGGAGTTTGGTGTGTGAGGCAGCGGAGATATTGGTGCCATCTAGGGAGGAAAACGAAAAGTTGGATTTAAGGTGAGAGAGTGTCTGAGGTAGGAAGAGAAGGAGTTGAGTTTTCTTCGGGTTAAGAATTAGTTGATTTTTCAACAGAGATAAAGGAATTCTGTGTTAGTGTGTGTAGTTCAGAGATAGTATTGGAGACAGAGAGTAGAGTCATCTACATATTGTATTACAGATGAGAGACTGCAGGAATGAATGTAGGTTGTTGGTAAAAATGTTGTAAAGGAGCGGTCCAAGTATGGAGCCTTGGGGTACTCCTGTTTGAACAGCAAGGAAGGGTGAGAAAGCCTGCTGCATCTAACAGCTTGTTTTCTGCCAGTAAGGTAGGATTGGAACCAGCCAAGAGTAGAAGGAGAGAGGTTTAGGTCTGAGAGTTTGTTAAGAAGTATGGGATGAGACAGTTCTGAAGGCTTTAGAGAGATCAAGGAATAGACGGGAGATGAGGAGGTTGTTGTCCCTAGCTTCTGCAACCTTTTGAGTAAAGGATAGTAAGGCAGTTGAGGTTCTATGTTTAGGACAGAAACCATGTTGCAAGGGGGTGAGGGGATTTTTGTGAATGAGATAGGACAGTAGTTGAGTATGTATATATTTTTCAAGGATCTTAGAGAGCGGTGAGAGAATAGTGGCTGGTCTTTAGTTAGAGGGTTCAACAGAGTTGCCACCTTAGTGCAGAGGAGTGGTATAGAAGGATTTCCATATTTCTGGTACAGTAGATTCCTGAATGGAGCTGTTTGTTATGATAGATACAGCAGCAATTTTCAGAAATTGAGGTGGGGGGGAGTTTATCAGTGGACAGAGAGTATGGTTTTAGTTTAAGAAGCAGGGATTTGATATATTTACAGGTCGCAAGGCAAAAGGCTGAGAGACAGAGGAGCATAGAGGTTTAGGGGGAGGTTAAGGTGACACAGAAGAGGGGATCAGCAGAGTTACCAGAGGCTAGGAGTTTAGAGATGCTGTCTATGAAGTGTTTGTTGAGTAAGTCTGCAGTTTCAGAAGGAATGTGATAGAGGAAAGGGTTAGGGATGGTAGGAGAACCAGTGGGGAGCACAGAGTTGATAGTACTCCAGAATTTTTTGGGGTCATTTGGGTGAGAGCTTTGTATTTTAGTGAAATATTAGCATTTATCCAAAATAATGTTGCTTATGACCTTGGAGAAAGGTGGGAGTTTTAGTGGTTTGCCATTTTTTCCATAGAGCATCTCTTTCATGCATCAAAGCATGAGTAGCTTTGGAGTGCCAGGGTACAAAATTAGATTTGATTCTGATTTTGCGAGTTGAGGCAAGAGAGTTTAGGATATCAAGGAAAATGTGGTTGAATTTAGTAACAGCATCATTGAGCGGGAGAGTTTTTAGGAAAGCCAGCTGATGGCAGAGAGTCTATAGTTAAAGGTTTCAGGGGAAAAGTTAGTAAGTTTCCTACAATCTCTGTAGAGATGGGGTTAGAGAGATGAGGATAGTGCCGTACGATAGAGATGGGAGAATGGTCACTAATAGAGTCATGGAAGGTAGAATGGTTACAGTAGTTGTTTGGAGAGTTGGCCAAGATCCAGTTAATTGTGGAACCAGTAGCGTTTTTACTGTAGTGGGTAGGGGTAGTGATCAGCTGTGAGAATCCATACAGGTTTATGAAATGTCGGGGTGAGTCACCAATAAGGGAGTTCCAATCTATATTAATATCTCCAAGAATGATGGTTTCATAAGGGATGGAGGTGTTTATCCAGGAGAGTATATGTTCAAGGATAGGGATGTTTTTACCTGGGGCGATATAAATAGAGGCAATAGCAAACTTCCTAAAGTTAATGATACGGCAGTCTAGGAGCAGTAATTCAGCAGGGGAGAAACTAGGCAGGGTAATGTCTATAGGTATTAGTGTTAGTGAAACAGAGTACAAGATAGCCACCCCACTGCCTTTTTTGGGTGTCCTATCAGACCTATAGATATTGAATTGAGGTGGGAGAAATTCAAAGGAATTGATATGAGGTTTTAGCAAGGTTTCCGATAGGGCCAGGATTTGTGGTTTGTGTTGGGCCAACCATGTGTGAAGTTCGGACATTTTGTTGTTTAGGCTTTGGATGTTCATTGCAAAGATAGAGAGATGTTTAAGGCTGGAGATATTTGAGAATATTTTGGGGGGACAGGAAATGAAGGTGGAGGGACCAGGATTGGGATGGATGTCACCAAAAACCAGAAGAGCAAAGACAAGATGGAAAAGGTGAGGGTGGTCAGTAAGGGGAATGGGGTACTTGAGCTTGGGCTTAGGAGTAAGAGAGGGGTAGGCCACGAGTTTAAATGTAAGACATTTTAAGGGGGAAAGACAGAAAAGAGAGGGGGCAATAGTCAGTGGATCTTGGTTATATGTTGGAAGAGGTCTGGGAAAGGTGGGGGAAGAGGGGAAGATATGGAGCTCAGTGTGGTACAAAGTGCTTAGGTCTAGTGATGATCAGATACCAAATCATAATCCTCTATGCTGTATTCCTTTTAAAGCTGTTAGCTGCAACATGATAACTGACTTGTCTTTCTGCCAGTTTTGGTGTATTCATGTAATACACAGAGGGTTATGATCAGTTATCTGATCATAACCAACTTGGTTTAAGTTTAAGACATGGAAGCTCTGCAACGTGCTACAAGTTACACAAAAAATGTAGGATCACAACATGGTTAACAGTTTTGAAAGTTGTAACACCTGTAGCACTACTGCTGTTAGACATTTCATCTCATCACACATTTTTTGTGTGGCATTGCAAAAAAGTATTACAACTTTCAAAGCTGCAAAAGTGTCTTGAAGTTGTCCTGTAGTGGTTCCTTTGTGAGATACAGCATGAGACCCAATCATAACGGCTGTAAAAGGTGCATACAACATTTGTTATGCACCCGTAAATACTGTTATGACTGAGTCTCTCACTGCAGCACTGTGTAATTGGCTTGTTGTTCTGCCAGTGTCAGATAATAATCACTGTTCTTTATCTAGTACAATACAGTTAATTTAATGAGGCAGCTATCTCCCCATAATTTACATTTATGAAACAGTTTAAAAAGAGGTTAGCAGAAGTAGAGAAAAATAAGATAAAATGTAATGGTGTACCCTCTGCCTTCCATACTGACACAGTGCCTCTGGGTGAGACCATCTACCAGTTCGCATGGACCATCTGTCAGTTGGTGTAGTGGTTAAGGTCATCACCTCCCATGTAGATGGTGCAAGGCTTGATTCTGACCTCTGACAAATGCCTGTTTTAAGTTTGTATGTTCTTCCTATGGCTCTGTGGGGTTTCTCCCACCTCCGAAAAACTTGCTGAATGTTTCCATCTCAAACTCACGTAAGAATGGAGCTGTCGGCAGCAGCACAGACTCTAGATGGTGTCTTAAAGGGGAAGATTTGTATTGACCAACCACTTTGGGCATCTACTGTGGTGCACAGAATCCTCAAGATAGGAGAACATTGTTTATAGACTGTGTGCCTTTGTAGGGTTAGCCACTTGATAGTGTAAAAATATATCTCTAGGCGGTCTGGTTGTGTTGACTAATGTCACGAGAATGGGCGTGGTATGTGCCAGTGATAAGTGGGTTGAGGAACTGGCCTACTCCGATCTGTGCCAGAGACCCATGCTAATGGTGAGAGGGGTGTGCCCCCTATTGGCCAGTTTGTGCCTGCCATAAAGCCCAGCAGCCCTGGGTCAGTAAGCTGCTGGCCAGCTAGTGTCCAGTTGCCTAGCCAGGGTAACCTGGGATAGCACTGTTGAGCGACAGCTAGGCATAAAACCAATCAACCTACCAAATGTAGGGTCACTGATAGGAAAAGGCTTGGAAGAAAAGCTCACCCCGACCCTGCTACAATTTGCTGTGAGGGAAATGTTAGTTTGCCTTCTTCTATTTCATATGTTGTGATTTGTTTTCTTTACACTGTGCTTTACATGTATTCTGATTTTAATTGCATATTAAAAGTAGGAAAGAGACCACAGCTGTGTCTGTTGTGAGTCGCACAGAAATTTTTACTACCTTCCCACCTTGGTGCTGTTGTGTTTTTAAACTCAACCATCTTTCTAGTTGCCTGCCCCTTATGTTAATTTGACCACATGTCTCCTTCCCTCTCCCCTTTCATTGGCTTTTGTGAGTAAGCACAAAATTATCATTTTCTGAAATCACTCCCTTTCAACTATTAAAATGTATTGGTAATTCCACTGTATTCCATAGAACCAGAATACAGAGTGCCCACCCCCTTTCAATTTGTCTTTCTCTTTTAAAATTAGTGTCTCTCCACTTAGACAGCTAATGCTTAAATTACCCCCTCTTTCATGTCTTAACTGTTGAGTGCACGCTGCAGTGCTTAGGATATTAACTATCTTTTTCCATCTTATCTTTAAAATCTGCAACATCTGTTGCAAGATCGCCAGTTATCGGAGACCCCACATTCTGCCTCTCAGCAGTCATCTTGGGATTAGTGCTTCTGTTTTCTCCTGGTGAGAGAAGGAGCACAGGGACATTATTTCCTGGAGACTGCTGATCACTGGAAAGCCTAATAACTGCTTCAGAGGTGACAGCTTGAAATGTTTGCTTATATTCTGCTCCTGGTGAGAGAAGGAGCAGAGTGCATTGATTCCTGACTATTTCTAGTTGGGCAGTGAGTGTCTGTACTTGATGTTCCTGATTGGTCAGGTTACTGTTCAAGGCATCTACCCAGAAAACGCTACAACAAGCCTACAGACCCTTGCATCATTTGGGACAAGACTGTGGAGCACCAGACAGATTGTGGCCTGTTTCTCATCTTGGAATTGGTGCTAATGTTTTGCTTTTGGTGAGAGAAAAAGCAAAGCATTGTATAGCCATTCACGTGACTCCCCCATTTTCATCATTCTTGACAAGTTAGTCATTGTTTTCAGTAACTACTGCTTGATTTGTTTTTTACTTCAGAATATCTGTCTAAATACTTCATCCTTAAATTGTCAGGATCTACTTATTAGTTTCTTTTTTTGGCAGTGCCTATATAGACACAGACACTGAGTGACAATTTTCTTGTAAAAGCACAATTGAAATTTCACCAATACCTAATTGCACACAGGATAACTAGTTTGCAGTGACAAGCACTGTCCCCCAGAGTTGCAAACTGGATAGTCCTGACATTGTTTTATATTCTCATTTCAAATGTCTAATCAATAAAAAGGGTCTGTTGTCATGGATATGAACTTTCCCACTATCTTCGTTACCAGCTTGGTGGATATGGGCATCCTGAGACAATGCAGAAATTGCCTCATATTTACTGACAACAAGTTAATTCTCAAATAAACTGATATGGAATGTGAGAGATATATTTACACAATGTCACCAGAGGCAAAGCTCTCACATAAAAGTGCTCATAATGTCAATAAGGTTGCCTATAATATACACTCTGCACCCATTGCACACAATTCAAAGCAGACATATAGACCCACATATGCTGAGGCATTTAAATGTAACTTTTCTAAACCCCAAAGACCGCCTAGATGAAGTACACATAAAAAATTCCATCAGCAGCCCTGAATGCACTGTTTCAAAACAACACCGGCATTAACACAAACATGTACAGTCACATCTCATGGAGCCTCTAGCTAAGTCCATAAGGCAAGTCACCACACAATCCAACATTCTGTTTATTTTTGACTCAATCGTGAGACACACTGTTGTCCCTCTCACCAGGCTGAGTAAGGAGAAAGTCACGGTCAGTTGCTTATCAGTTACTAGGATCTGCTGCATTACGCATGCACTCAGGTCATTGGACCACAAGCATCAGTATGACTCAGTCATAGTTCATGTGGGTGTAATTGACCTGAGATGTACCTCCCTAGACTATATGAAGAGAGACATCATGGAGCTCTCGGAATGTGTCCCAGGCTGGTGTGAGCCTAGCACTGAGCAGCATTTTACCTTCTCCCTGGATGATGTGATAATATGAACAAAAGATGAATGACTTTAATAATTGGCTTAGTTTCTGGTGTCATTCTAAGGGGGTGCAACATTTGTTAACATGGAAGGAGATGGTCAACCGACCATGCTGCTCTGCCAGGAATGGTCTCTCCTATTCGCTTCCGAATATTAGCTAAAACATTGTCTTTCTCCATAGTGCCTTTTTAGGCAATGCCAAACTGAAAGTACTTCCGACATAGCAGATCAAAATCAAGAAATTCTAAAGGTATTACTGCTCAATGCTAGGAGACTTAACAAAAAAACTCCACTCCCTAGAAGATCTCTTCACCCAGTGAATCATCAGAATGCTGATGTCTGGAAGGTCACTGAGACATGGTTTAAAGCTGTGGAAAGCACACCAACAGTGCAAGGTTATAATGCCTTCCACACATTTAGACCAGCTACTGTAGAGACTGACTAAATGTAGAGATGTCTTGATTTACATCAAAAATATACTTCAGGGCTGGCCAAATAGGACAATGCACTTGAGCTACTCCATGTTCAAATTACTATAAACAAAATCAAGTACCACTTTCTTGTACACACTTTAAAGGTAGCAAATCCCAGATGACATAGGACACAGACACTAGAATTAGTGCTTTCATCCACTTTTAATATGTGAACTTCCTCAGAAAAACCTATAGGTCCCCCTGTTTGATGCAGGAAACCCATAGCATGTATTTAAACTTATTGAAAACACTCACCATCCAATCCAATGCCATATTCATGGGCGACATTAAATATCATACTGTTAACAGGGAATACTATATATATGACACCTAATGTACAGGTACAAAGGTTCCTAGATTATGTAAACAACAACTCACTGGACCAGATTGCCAATACACCAAACAGGGGTGCAACCATACTGGATCTAGTCCATACTAATATGAGAGAGTGCTGCACAAACCCTAGTGTGATATCTTCTCTGGTAAGGTCAGACCACAAAATGGTCTCCTTTGAAGTAAAAATAAGACCTGGATCCTAAGCTAACCCTGGAATATTCAAGAACTACTCTGAGGCTAACTTCCTGCTATTAAGTGATAACCTGGCAAATTATGAAGCCCCCATAAACCCAGAACACTGCCGCCTATGCATAACTGTTCACAGAAACCCTATACAAGCATGTTAATAGTTGCATAGAGGCAGCTGCACCCACCAGGAAGAAGTACAGAACTAACTCAAAAAACAAGCCACCCTGGTTGATCACAAAATCCATAGGCTATATAACAGAAGGAAGAAAATCATGGCAAAAATTAGGAGGTGCAGCTCCCAGCAAGATAAAAGCACTCTCATCAAACTAAACAAACAACCCATAGGACAAGTAAAGTCTACCAAAGCCAAATTTGAGGTAAATTTTGCCTCCCAGGCCAAGGACAACCACAAGGCATTCTTTAGCTATGTCTGCAACCTCAAAGGCAAAAGACAATTGTGTGCAGAGCTCATTGTAAATGGAGACACCTATACTGAGCCAAAAGATATAGCAAACCTACTGGCTGACAAATTCAGCTCCAACTTTACCCATCTCTCCCTCTCAATCTTCCCTCGGGAAATACCATCAAATACAACTCCCCCGCTATCACTAGGGAACAGGTCCTTAATGCTGTCTCTAAGGCCAAGAACGCTGCATCAGTGGGCCCAGACAGTATTCCAGGCTGCCTTCTAAATAGCATGAAACTTGATCTATCAGGCTCTCTGGAATTGGTATTTAACTGTAGCCTCCAAACAGGCTTTGTGCCTCATGAATGGAGAACAGCAATAGTCATCCCTCTGCACAAACATGGGCCATCTACAGACCCTGGAAGCTACAGACCCATACATCTCACTAGTCTTATGCAAAGCCATAGAAAGAATTATCTTGGAAATGATCAATAATGATATAGTAAATTCCAGACACTGGACCCAACCCAGTTTGGTTAAGGGCAGGTCATGCCTTGTCAACCTGCTGTACTTCTTTGAGAAGGTCACCAAAGCAACGGATGAGGGCAAAATGATTCACACTGCCTACTTTGACCTGGCCAAGGCATTTGACACAATACCCCACTCGGGCATTGTTGACAAACTAAAGAGATTTGAACAAACCCGTATGTCACCCAGTGGATAGCCAGCTGCCTCACAGACAGGATCCTGGAAGTTAAAATTGGGGAGTCCACCGCTACAAAGTGGCCAGTCACAACTAGAGTCAGTCAGAGATCAGTGCTTGGACCACTCCTATATGATATTTATTTCTCTGAAGTCAAGGCCAATGTCAGTGGTCTCTGGCTGACTAAATTTGCAGATGATTGCAAATTTGGAGCTGTCATTGAAATCCACACCAACATAAATTTTCTCCAGGATGGGTTGACACAGACAAACAACTGGTGTCAGCGGCATGGACTAAAACTAAATACCAAGAAATGCATACTAGCATCCTTCGGGAAGTCATCTACCCCTGGTAATTATCATATTGACAACGGACCCCTTAGAGGTGACCCAGTTGTCAGTGACTTGGAGACACACATAGACAGTAATCTGGCCTTTGACCATTATGTATCTACAGTAGTGAGGAAATCATTCTATATTGTGCAACTTATAAACAAAGGTTTGGCATCTAAGTCCAAGGAAGTCATTGCTCCACAGTATTCAGCATTCGTCAGACCTGTCATTGAGTACAATGCCCCCTTTGGTATGTACCTAACCATGCATGTCCAACAAATGGATCATCCACAGAAGTTCCTTACTAAAAGAATACAGAGCCTGAGTAAAATGTCCTTTGCAGATCACCTCAAGGCCCTATCCTTATATTCTTTTTCCTATAGGCTGTTGAGGGGAGATCTGTGCCTGGCGTACAGGACATTGTCAAACATGACTTTGATGGACATCCTCCATATCAGCAAAACAAACAGCACCAGAATTACACATTCTAAAGACTTAAACCATGCCTGTGATATAAATAGGACTTGCTGGAAAGACCAGTATATATCCCAGAGACTACCCCATCTCTGCAACAGACTGCCCATCCATGTGAAGCAGAGTTCCTTCCTAACCCAAACCAAGTGTAACTTGGACAGTTGGATGGGGGACAGGAAATTCATCTATGGCTAGGCACCTCTGTCTCTAATGGACACAGGCAACTTGTAAATGGTTCATCTCTCAGGCCCCTGCTTGTAAATGTTTCACCTCCCAAGTCCCTGCTTGTAAATGTTTCACCTCCCAAGTCCCTGCTTACACTTATCAAGGGTAGCAGAACTTGTCAGAGATTTGGGATGCATGGCTAGGCTTAAAAAGGCCCTTGTGGTCATTACCGTAGTAAGCACCTATGAACCTATAAGTGGATGACATGATGGTAAGGATGAGACTGGACATCCTATGCATCCAGGAGACAAGGAGGAAGTGCAGTGCAGCAAAGCCATTTAGCTTGGGATCTAGAGTTTACTACTCAAGAGGAGGACAGACTAGAAATTTTGTGGGAATTGTGGTGAGGGAGAGGCTTCAGATGATGGTGAGGGATGTCATCAGAAGTAGTGACAGACTCATGGCAGTTAGACTCCAGGGTAATGATATAGCAGTATTCATAATCTCAGCCTATGCCCCACAGCAGGGTTGTGATAGTGAGGAAAAGAGTACATTCAGACAGCAGTTGCAGGACCTGCTAGATAAAGCAGGACAACAGGAACTGGTGTTGATAATGCCTAACCTGAATGCACATATCAGGACAGATAGAGGAGTCTGTGAGAACTGCCTGGGTCCACATGGGTGGGGTAACAGGAATAAAGAAGAATTGTCCATTCTAGACTTCTATCTGGCAAATGGCTTGATGGTAGCCAGCACATGATTCAGAGAGGGTGGCCTAATGGTTAAGGTGTTTGCCTTACAAACACAAGGTGCAGAGTTTGAGTCTCACAAGGGATAATTGGCTAGGCTTAAAATGGCTCGCAAGGGCAGTTAGCTTAGTACTAACCTATGAAGTGAGAAGGTTGTGGTGTATTCAATGGACTGCGTTGTCTTGCCTTAGCTAGTGCTCTTTGGGGGCGGGGGAAAGTGCATGACGCAAGGGCGTAGACAGGAAGTTGTTGTGTACTGTATGTATGCGGGCCGGTCAATAAAGTTTGGAGTTGGTACCAACTGCACACAGTTGTCCCGCGTCTTCTTTCTTTGGTAAAAGAATACGACATGGTGTCAGAAGTGCTGTGTGGCTGTGCCTGGGCGTGCTGACCTCTTGCTGAAGAACATACGAGTGGCCAAGTGACGTGGAGAGCGGACATGTCGGACGACGAGAATGGTCGGCAGCCACGTGCTAGAATCAACATGGCAGCTAGTGCTCCCAATGCTACATTCAGTATTCAGCCGCCAGAGCCCTTTGACTTCTCCAAACCCCACGAATGGACACGATGGATTCGCCGGTTTGAACGGTTCTGGCAGGCCAGTAATCTATCTTCCAACCCAGAGGGGAACCAGGTGAACACCCTGATATACTGTATGGGCGATGAGGCCGACGATGTCTTGAGAGGCCTCAAGCTAACCGAGGCAGAGCATCAGGAGTATGCCAAAGTGAAGGAGGGTTTCGAAAGATTTTTTATTGTCAAAAAGAACATTGTTTATGAACGTGCACGATTTAACATGCGAAAACAAGAACTGAACGAGACTGTTGATGGTTTTGTTACTGCCTTGCATGCTTTAGCCGAACATTGCAGTTATGGGACGCTGCACGACGAGCTTATAAGGGATAGAATTGTTGTGGGCTTAGCTGACACCAGACTGTCCGAGCGGATGCAGATGGAGAAAGAGTTGGACTTAGAGAGAGCTGTAAATATGGCCAGACAGTCGGAGGAGGTCAAAAAGCAGCAAACGGCCTTGCGGTGCGACAGTACCGCCCTGCAGTATAACGTGAATGCTGTGCAGACACCACTGGACGCCAGGAGCAGGCCAGAGGCCTCGAGAAGTTGGGGTAAGCCTTTGGCACCGATTTTTCAGCGCCAGACGCAAAAGAGTAAAGACGCCCCGAGCTCGCAGTGTTACAGGTGTGGGGGGCCATTTCACCATAGACTCCTATGCCCGGCGATTGCTGCAAGATGTCGCTCGTGTGGGAAGAAGGGCCACTACCAGCAGGTCTGCCGACAGTTCAAGGCGGTGCAGAGTATTGAGGAAGACGAGGAGCCGGGTGAGCGTGAAGAACAGGGGTTCTTCCTTGGTTCTGTCTCCTCCGGGAACCATTCCTGGATTGTGGAGGTGAAAATACAGGGCACACCTATGACTTTCAAGCTTGACACGGGGGCGGATGTTACTGTTATCTCCAAGTCAGACCTGCACAACTTGTTCAGTGGAAAGAATGCTCCTGTACTCCAGCAGCCGGAGAAACCCTTGTTGGGTCCGGGAGGGATGCCACTGGAGGTTACAGGATCCTTGGAGCTCCAGCTTGGCTATGGACAAAGACAGACATGTGAGAAAGTGTACGTGGTAAAAGGACTCCGCATGCCGCTTTTAGGCCTTCCTGCTATTTTGGGGCTGGGCCTCCTGAAACGTGTTGATGCTATCACCATGGAGTCTTTGAAGACCTCATACCCAGACTTATGCTCTGGGTTGGGGGTAGTGCAGCGAAAATACCACATAAAGCTTCAGCCAAAGGCGGTGCCATACTCTCTGAAGACTCCCAGGAGGATACCACTGCCATTGATGGGGAAAGTGAAAGAGGAGTTAATGAGGATGGAGGCGCTGGGTGTCGTTACCAGAATGGAAGAACCTACTGATTGGTGTGCAGGCATGGTGGTAGTCCCAAAGAAAGACAGTAACAGACTGAGACTATGTGTAGACTACACTAAGCTAAATGAATACGTATGCAGGGAAAGGTTCGTGCTGCCCTCGGTTGAGCAGAGTCTTGGGATGCTCGCTGAAGGTGTTTAGCAAACTGGATGCAAATATGGGGTTTTGGCAAATTCCTTTGTCAGAGGAGTCGGCCGCGCTTACCACATTCATAACCCCTTTGGCTTTCCATTTCAATCGCCTTCCTTTGGCATTAATTCTGCACCAACACTTTCAACGCATGATGGCAGAGGTCATTGAAGGCTTAGAGGGTGTGATTTGTCACATGGACGATGTGTTGGTCTGGGGCGTTGCCAGGAGGAGCACGATGCCCGGCTTCACGCAGTATTAAAGAGACTGGAAGAAGCAGGTATTACGTTGAATGTAGGGAAATGTGACCTGTCGAGGGGCACAGTGACTTTCTTGGGCCATGTCATTACGAATGCTGGTATAAGCCCGGACCCAAGGAGGACCGCGTCCATCACGGAGATGGCGGCACCTGCTACAGTAGGAGAACTTAGGAGTTTCCTGGGCATGGTGAATCAGGTGGGGAAGTTCATCCCTCATTTGGCTGAGAGGGACAGAGCTTTGAGAGACTTATTATCAAAACGGAACAGCTGGTACTGGGGTGGGGACCAGGAAAAGGCATTCAAGGACTTAAAAGAGGCAATTACCTCACCTCCAGTTTTGGCTGTGTATGACCCGGAGAGGGATACGAAGGTTTCCGCAGATGCTTCTTCCTTTGGGTTAGGGAGTGTGTTGCAGCAACAATGGGAGGACGGCTGGAGACCCGTGGCATATGCATCAAGGTCACTCTCACCCACAGAGCAACGATACGCACAGGTTGAGAAAGAGGCCCTAGCGTCTACCTGGGCATGTGAACGCTTTCGAGATTACCTATTAGGCAAATCGTTCTGTCTAGAGACTGATCATAAACCCCTGGTTTCATTGCTGGGAGGTCAGGCGCTGGATCTTCTACCGCCCAGAATCCAACGCTTTAGGATGAGATTGATGCAGTTCTCATACACGGTGCAGTACGCTCCAGGGAAATCACTGTGGGTGGCAGATGCCCTGTCACGTTCTCCACTTAAAACCAAGCTAACCCCGGAGGAAACGGAGTTAATGGAGGACACGGATATTTACGTGAACAGTATTGTGGAAAACATGCAGGTGAAGCCATCCTTCCTCCAAACACTACGGAGCAGCTGAAAGCGGACAGTGTGTGTGCGCTGGTCATGGACTTGTGCAGCCAGGGTGGCCGCTGTATGAACCAGGAACCCTTACTGAAGAGCTACTGGCCAGATCGGTCCACACTAACAGTGAAAGATGGGTTGCTTTTAAAAGATTCGCCTTGTTATTCCCTCTGCCATGCGTAATGAGGTGTTGTTGAAATTACATGAGGGCCATCAAGGCATCGTGAAGTGCAAAGCTAGAGCCTGTCAGACCGTCTGGTGGCCGGGACTTAGCCAGCAGATAAATGACATGGTTTTAAGATGCAGGACGTGCATCTCAGAGAGAAGGAATCCTCCTGAGCCCCTCATCCCAACAGAATGTCCGGACCGACCATGGCAAAGAGTGGGCGCGGATTTGTTTGAATTAAAAGGTCACACTTACCTCCTTGCTGTGGACTACTTATCCAGGTTTCTTGAGATCGCATTGTTGAAACATAGCACATCCAACGAGGTCATCACCCACCTAAAATCTTTCTTTGCTCGCCATGGTATCCCAGAGGTACTGGTGTCTGATAATGGACCTCAGTTTTCAGGGCAGTCTTTTGCGGCCTTTGCAACCGCTTATGGTTTCGAGCATGTCACTAGCAGCCCCAGGTTCCCGCAGAGTAACGGGGAGGCAGAACGTGCGGTGCAGACGGTGAAGAACCTGTTGAAAAGTGCTGACCCGACACGGCTCTTTGGCGTACAGGACAACGCCACTGCAGAATGGTTATAGCCCCGCGGAACTTCGTATGGGACGACGGTTGCGGACCTCTCTTCCGATTCATCCTTCGCAGTTGGACCCTGTGCAGCCGGACTGGAGAAGGCTCATGGGGAAGGAGGGGGAGAAGAGGGTGTATAATGGCGAAAACTACAACAGACGCCATCGGGCGAGGCCGCTGGGGATGTGTTGCCCGTGACCAGGTGTGGGTGACAGATATGAAGACCCCAGGTACTGTAGAGCAAAACATTACTCGCTGGTCATTCAAGGTGGATGTGCCCCAAGGGACTGTGCGGCGAAACCGTGCATCTGATTCCCTATCTGAGCCTGACTGTGAATCAAACCCTGAGTGTCCGGAAAGTGTGCTAAGTAAGACCAATGAGGCCTTGCCATTTTGCAAGGGCCCTCCCCCGGAAGCCCGGGCACACAGTGATGTTGTGAGGACCAGATCAGGAAGAGTTATTAACAAGCCGGACCGTTTGGATCTGTGAAGATCAGTGTATAAATAACAATGTCATTTGGGGTTTATAGTAATCTGAATGTGGCTAAGTGAGCATTTGGTGTCAATGTACCAAGTTCGTAGTGAAGTGGGAGAAATTGAATAGATCTGGGTTTTGTGTTAAGCGAAAAGGGGGCCTTATGGAAAAGGAGATGTGGTGTATTCAATGGACTGCGTTGTCTTGCCTTAGCTAGTGCTCTTTGGGGGCGGGGGAAAGTGCATGACGCAAGGGCGTAGACAGGAAGTTGTTGTGTACTGTATGTATGCGGGCCGGTCAATAAAGTTTGGAGTTGGTACCAACTGCACACAGTTGTCCCGCGTCTTCTTTCTTTGGTAAAAGAATACGACAAAGGTCACAAGATCACATAGAAAAATAGCCAACATGTAACTCAGATGCACTTCCTCCTAGTCAGGAAAGGGCACTGGGGTAGAATCAACAATTGCAAAGTCATCTCAAGTGTAACAGTCAACCCACAGCATAAACCACTGGTTGCCACAATCAGGTGCAATCAGTGGTCAGAGAAGGCTGTAAGGTCAACAGAGACCAGGCTGAGGAAAGCACAATGGTTCATGGAATTACTCAGTGTTCTGGCACCTCATGAAGAAGAGGAAATAGGTGGAGTTGAAGAAGAATGGCAGCACCTCAAAACAGCACGTGTAAGGGCTGTAGAACAGATGTGTGGCCGAGCCAGGTATGGAAATAATGTACATAACGAAAGCTGGCGGTGGAATACAGAAGTTAAGGAAGTCATCAAAAGAAAGTAGGAGTGCAGGAAAAAGTGAGAGATGGAAAAGACAGACCAAGCTAGGAAGGAATACTGGTTGGCTAACAAAGAGGCCTTGAGAGGAGTTGCAATAGCAAAGAAGAAGGAATCAGAGGCAGTCTATCAACTTCTGAAAAGTGACTCAGCGGATGACAGTGCAAGGCAAAGACAGTCAGACTAAGAAGATAGTCAGACACTCTTCATAGGGGATGCCAGCAACAACTTGCTAACCAATCCACAGGACATCAGCAGCTCCTGAATGAAGAAAATCCCACAGAAGCTGTGCTGCCCCAGACACAGCTTTTGTTGAGACAAGAGGAGGAGTTCACCCTAGAAGAAGTCAGAACAGCACGAAGGAAAATGTAGTCAGGGAAGGCATCAGGTTCAGATGGGGTCACAGCAAATATAATCAAGATGTTGTGTGGGACAGGAAAAAATGCTGCTGGGGGCACTCATAGCAGTATGGAGGGAAAACTGTATCCCATATGACTGGGGAATAAGCATACTTGTGCCAGTGGTCAAGAACAAAGGGGACATTCACAACTGTAGGCAGTTTACCATTACCAAAGTCCTATCACACTCCATGAAAGTTCTGGAAAGGGTGACTGATGAATACTCAGAGTAGCAGAAAGTAAGATGGTAAATGAGCAGTTTGGATTTTGATCAGGATGCAGCACAAAAGACCTGATGTTTACAGTGATACAGATACTTGAGAAGAAGCTAGAAATAAGGAGAGTGTCCAACTGGGCATTCCCAGAGAAAGTATATGACAGTGTCCTAAGAAAGCTGTTTTGAGCAGTCCTGTGGTGGTTTGTTGTCCCAGAAACATTGGTAGAATTAGTGCAAGCTGTGTGCAAGGACCCAATGACTCAACTAAGAAAAGTGTGTAGTCTCAGAGAGGGGTTCCCAGCAGGAGTGGGTATGCATCAGGATTCAGCTCTGAGCCCACTGCTGTTCATTCTGGGATGGACTACATTAGCAAACAGGTCTGAGAGGATACTAACTCATGAAGAGCTTACTTAGTTAACATCAGTGACACTGATGTTGTCCCAACCAGCATTACTCATAAAAAAGCTGGAAGTGCTATCAGGAATGAATAGCCTGATGCATTTTTCATAAAGAGTTCCCATTGGGGAGCAAACAAGTCAGGAGGGGCTGTTTAATGATATGAATACAACAAACGTATAAAAAATCCTCATAGAGAAGACTTGCGTCTTTGTCTTTTGCTGCATTGAGTTTATGATGTCATCTCAACACACCAAAGCTTATATCACTATAGCTCTGGCACAAAAATTTGTAAGTGAAACAGATGCATTTCTTGTAGTGCATGTGTCTGCGTTTGTTATATTATGAGGAAATATGACACAAATAGCATGCAGTTTTACCTACCATATGGGCAGCTTTGTCATCTATACCCCTTTACTTTATCATTCTCACTCCACGATCTCAACATCTTAGAGAATGAGTAATCACTGACAGGCAGTGTAACACCTATATTACTCTTTCCCCAAGGTGTACTGATTTCAGAACACCTGCATATCACTAGCTTGCTAGCATTACAATTTTGTGCCTGTGTGAAATGAGCAACATAAGATGAAAAGTCATGTCGATGTATTATGTTCAGCAACTTAAAAAAAAAAATGTTATTAAATTATCACTTAAGACATAGACAAATAATGTTCAAGCAACTTTGATTCAAGCTTGGATGATTGAATCAAGTTGCCTATATTCCTGCTACACAGCTGTGTACAGAAAGATAACAGTCTGTTCATACAGTTTCTCATACAGCACTCTTATGCTACAAGTACTTGGAACTGGACTGAGAGGTTATAACGAATGTTTGAAATTCATAACTAGTAATCCAGACAAATTTTACATTCCTATGAAAATTGCATCTCCTTTTTATACCTGCTTTCTACACATCAGTCAACTTCAGCAGACCACAATTGTCAGTCACTAGCTTCCAAATGGACAAACACACTAGAAGGCTCCTTGTTTTTATGTTGCCCTTCCCAGGTGTAGCAGAAGAGATTAAAGCAAATATTGCTATCAAGAAACAATCTTGGTTTTGTTGACATAGTTAAGAAAAAAGGATGTCACCATTTCTTTGATTCTGTGGTCTTTGAGCTACCTCAGTTATATCCAGCAGTTGCATTCTGTTTTGCTGGTATAGGCTGCTGTTGAAGAAATTCAGTTACTCTGTCAGGTATATGATTTGGAGTTAGCTCTAAGACTGTGCTTCAAACATGGATACACAAACAGTAGAATGCATGTATGACTTCATGGATAGTTTCTTCAGGCTATCAGTGACTTTTGTCACCACCACAAGGTATACCTGGTTAAGTATGTGACATTATATCATTAGCTTAACAAGATTCCTTCAGTGGCCCCCATTCCTCAAGACACAATGGTTGCTTAGCTACTAAAGGATGTTTTGAATTCTGTACAGTAATCTCAAGAATCTTTTGCAACACAAACTTTTTCCCAGTTTTCAATGAAGTTTCCAGGTCTTCCAATACATCTCACTCTACAATAGCTTTAACATTCTTAGGGTGATCCCCATGTATCTATGAGAATATTCAAGTGAGAGCTCACCAGGTACAAAAATAACTCCATATTGGTTCTTACATATGTCTTTATTTAATCTGTAAATAATTTAATAATGATTGTAATTTCTTTTTGTACTGTTATTTGTTATATTGGACAGCTATTATTTATTTGTTGCATTTGTTGACCGGGAAAGTCCACTGGGCCTAGGAAGTGCCCATTTTCAGTGGAAGCCCGGGGAGAAAAGCTCCACAGTAATACATACATAAATAATAGAACAATGTTGATACATACAAAAGTAAAAAACAAAGTTGAAACATAGGACAATGTAATTGGGATGAGGTTCCTCATCCCAATTTTGTGTAAATCCTGAAATACATACACAGCAGGGTTAATTTTTTGGTTAGATAAAGCCTCATGTTTTTACACTGCACCCTGTATTGTCTTGTATATGTGCATGCTGTACATACACAAGCAATACAGGGTGCAGTATTGTATAGTCTATGTGCATGCTGTACTACTGTGGTTACAGGACCTCACATTTTAGGTACATACTCTTTTTGCTTATAGCATGCATGCATATATTTGCATGCAAAGTATGTTTGTATATGCATGACTGTGTAGATCTCTATAACATGGAGAGTTATTTGCTTATAGCTGTGTGTGTGTGTGTGTGTGTGTGTGTGTGTGTGTGTGTGTGTGTGTGTGTGTGTGTGTGTGTGTGTGTGTGTGTGTGTGTGTGTGTGTTTGCGCGCACATGTGTAACTGGGTCTGTTCATACTCCTGCAATTATTTTTCTTTCTCTCTCTCTGTCTCCGACTCTCTCTATACATATAAAGCTATGTCAAACCCAGAACTGTTGGGACATGCTACACCTAAAGAAATCCCAATCCCTCCGAGCTACATGCTCTAGGGACCTAAACCTTGTCACCACAATAAACAGGATATGCTGGAGGGATAGATTCCTGTCCCAGAGACTTCCCATACTCTGGGACAAGCTACCCATCTATGTCAAGCAAAGTTCCTCATTAGCACTCTTCAAGAAAAATCTTGATAAGTGGATAGGAAATAGGAAATAAACCCCGGGGATCACTTCTGTGGCTCTGCTCGACAGGAGCACAGGAAAATAACTTTCTTGGGTGGTGTAAGCCAGGGAACTTTGTTGGCTAGGCTTACTTAGGCCCTTGGGCCGATAGCCTAGTACGTACCTATGAACCTATGTATGTAAGTAGACAAAAATGTAAATGTATGTATGTCTCTTACACACACACACACACACACATACACACACGCACGTATACATTTATGTTTGTATTTATTTGGTATATGCGAAATAGAGTGTGTGTGTGTGTACGTTTGTGTTTTTCTGCATCATTACAGTAAACTCTCAGTTAACAGGAACTCAAGCAACCGGCAAAAAAAAAAATCGAAGAAATACAGTACAATTTTCATGTGTTGCTCTTTCTGTCTCCCCCCACCCCCTTGCAGAAGAGTTTTAGAGTTTTGTAAAAGGAAGATACGAATAAATCCCCCCCCCCCGAGAACAAGTCAAACCAAACAAATAGTATAAAGTATAGTATTAGTCAGGCTTATTTTTAATAGAAACTCTCAAGCAGCCAGAAACTATAGTTATCCAGCATCTACCAGTCCCCATGGGTGCCAGCTAACTGAGAGTTTATTGTATATAAAGTTATCAACATATTAAAATGGAAAGACCTTCAGCACTGCTGCCAATATGGCATTAGATACCCACAACACAATGCCAAATTGTGGATTCCACAGCGCAGTACAGGATGGAGCACCCTAAACCACACATACCTACACATACAAACCCACACATACATGTACACACATAAGTCTGCTTTCAAGTTAACATCACATTAGAGTTGTTGATCTATTCCATTTTGATTTCACAGTGTAACATCCTTTGTGTAGGACTACAAACTACATGCAGTTCATGGCAGTAGTAAAAAAGGAAAAATGATGGCCACTAAGCTCTCAAGAGGAAGACAAGAGAATAAAGAACATTGCAAGAGGAACATAATTTGATCAACATAAAAACTTAAGTTGAACTACAGAAAAAACTTTGATAAAGTCATTAATATGACACACAAACATCTAGTCTCCAGATAGTTAAATACATTACAACAAGCTGACCAAAGAGAAATTCTGTTAGATGTTAACACAGTTTTAGTGTATGTAAAATAAGTTTATTAAAATTAATCCTAAAATACTCAGTAGTCTGTAAAACATAACCTACTGTTATGACTACTTCTGAAATGATTTGTCATCTGTGACTTCTTTTCAACAACATTTAGCGCTTTTGTTTCAAACTTCACATTCATCAGAACTGAAACAATTGCTATCACACTTCCTTTTCTATTAAAACATTAATCAGGTAAGTATGTGGCAACTAAACAATTCATAAAATAATGCAATAATTTCAGTCTTGCATACTATAAAATGAATTCACACAAATATAATAAAATAATGCAGTAATTTGAATCTCACATACTATAAAATTAATATATTGTATAAACTAATAAGTGCTATGATCTAACTATAAATATAAAATGAATGCTCAATAATTGAATATAATAGTCTTGAATTTAAAAATGTTTACGCAGCCCCTTATTTTTCACTTATTTTACTTGTTTTACCTTATCTGAGGGGCCGTGCTTCCAATACACCTTTAACGTTAAGATGTTCATTTAGACTTGGTGCTGCACTGGAATTCAATAATACCTGCTAAAACAATTCCTTTCTTTTCACTTCCTTATCAAAGTTGACACCCCTACTGTCCAACTGAACATGATCTGTAGCAAAAAAAAAAAAAAAAATTTAAAACCTTCACAGGATTTAAAACATTTATAAAAGGCATTTTTCTCATCTTTCATCTTAATCTAATAAAGATGTTCATAAATGTGCTTGGAAATTGTAGTAATCATTTTACTTGCATAAAAACTATCACAAGTTGAGCACAGTGCAATGTAAACTAAACCTGTGCAATCATAGGTTTATGTCCCCTTACTCCATAAGGCCTGTTTAAACAAGTCAGATTTAAATTAGAACCTTTGTAAATGTATCTACACCATTTACATTTACTATTGCCATAATTTAAAAACTTCCTTTACCTCTGCTTTCTTAGAGACAAACCTGGGTGTATTCACTGCAACTGCCCTGATGCCTACACGCGCGCGTATTCAGACATGCATACTCTCACACACAACCTGCATGCACGCAGTAGCACACATTTGCACATATGCATACATGTACATACCCAGTTGTGCACACACATACATTGAAGTTATTGGCAACTGCTCACTTCCATTTTTATAAAATAAAACAGATAATCATGGAGCATAGTTCAGGATTTTATTTAAAGTGGGAGGCTGTCACCCCCACTCACCCTATGGTTCTGAGACTCATGCAGTACATAGATCTCTCACACACACACACACACACACACACACACTCAGATGATCAGATTGTAATATATTCTGCATATATCAAACAAATAAATTTGATGTCATGCAGCATACACTAAAAATTGACCATCTAACCCCAGCTTAAAAAATGGGACTGTGCGTATGTGTGTGTGTGTGTGTGTGTGTGTGTGTGTGTGTGTGTGTGTGTGTTTGTTTGTATATGTATGTTTATGGGAAGCAGACAGTTGGTTGATTTTTCAGAATGCTGGCACAATTGAGGCTTTTGACTGAAGAATGCCGGCAATACTTAGTAAAGATCGTAATGCAGTGGTGAGTGGAGACTTACCCTTTCCATATTGTATTGTTATCTCAGAGTTGTATATAGAATTAGCATGAGGTACAGGGGATGCCAGGGGGGCTTGGTCCCCTGCAAAAAACATGTTTTCAATTTCTTTTTAAGTCACCTGATATTCCAACATTTATTTTCCGCCATTTGCCATTTGAAAATGTGGATTTCAGTTATATGTCCGACACTTATACACATATAGACAATGTAACCTAGTATCAAGGAAATGTAGTTTTCCAGCCATAAGGATAGTGAACACTTTCTTAAGAAAGAACAAAACAGAAAAAGAGGAAAGTAATTGTACAGGACTGATTACTCTTGATATCGGCATTCAAATGATTAATACAGACTCTTGTCAAAGCTTCATATGTAAGATCTGTGTCATAGAGATCACTTTGCATTCTTATAAAAATAAGAAAACCTGATTCAAGCTGTTATTGTTTATTAAGATAAAGAAAAAGAAGGGCAGCGATGAGAGAAAGTACTCATCTTTTTTAAGTTAATAAAATGTGGTTTAAACAAGCATTGCCACCTTGAATCCTATTTTCTTATATTTAATAAAAACCCAAAATGATCTATGATATGGATCTTACATAGGTTCGTAGGTACTTAGTAAAGCCATGGTTTCTTAGTTACATTGTTTTACTCCATGGTTTTGACACCAGCTATTTGTTTAGGACAGTTCTTCTGCGAAGGACATGGTGCCCTCTGTGGAGTTTATGATGGCAAAATGAAAAAACACTGCCTTAATTACACCACAAATGCGAACTATGGCACCAGAACCAATTCACTTATGTTCCATTCATTTTATTTAAAATTGTATGAAAGGTGAGTGCTTTCGTTCATTGACATGAACTTCATCAGTTCTGATGCTGCATAAGCATTGAGGTCTTCAAGATGGAAGGGGCTTTTGAATTTAGCCAGGATATCGCTCAGTTTTAGAAGACTAGCCTTCATATAATCTCTGAATACTGATGTATTAGAAGATGCTTCAGGCTTCTGTATTGTGGTGAATGTAGTTGACTTATGGTCTGGTTTGACCAGGGAGGGAGTTACCATTGATGGGGTGCCAAATTGCCCCATACTGATAAGGACCAAATCCACAATTTTATTGCCCTTGGTTGAGCTGCAGACTAAGGAAGTTTGTAATGATGAAGTCCAGAAGTCTCAAGGATTACATATTTGAGGATGTATAAGTATCCCAATTTATGGAGGGGTAGTTGAAGTTTCCTAGGAGAATGGTGTTTGGCTTAGTACGTAGGAACTCCATACTAGTTAGGTATGAGGTATGGAACAGTGGACAAAATAATGACCAGGAACTCCTCCATGTCTATCTTACTATTAACAAAACCCCTTATATTATATTTATTATATTAAAGAAACTACCTTTCTTTCCACTCCACTAACTACCTTGATTATAGCAAGCTCATAAGCCAGTACTTATTATACAGCAGGAACTTCTTCTTGTAACATTTGTTAATGTCCGTTATGTACTTCACAGATAAAGATTCTAGTTGTCTACTGATGTACTATGTTCTTCATCTGTAAATATGTTGTAAGTAATTGCTATGTAAATTGTTAATCGCTATATAATCCAATGTAACTACTGTCTGTTTATTTTAACTGTGGAGCTTTTCTCCCCGGGCCTCCGCTGAAAATGGACCTACGTCCAGTCGGACACTCCCGGTCAACAAATTTAAGTAAATAAATAAATATAAACAAGTGAGACAAAGGGGTTCTATAGCTAGTTTTGATATGATGTGATAAGGGGTTTTGTTAATAGTAAGATAGACATGAAGGAGTTTCTGGTCATTATTTTGTCCATTGAGTCTGTGTTTTCTTTTTTAAAGACTATGAAGACACCAACTCCTTTAGTGCCTTTCTCTAATGTTGTGGGCCTAAATGTGTGATAGACATTGAAATCCTGCACTAATGAAATGCTTTTGATGGTCTTGAACCAAGTCTCTGTGCATATGTCAGTGTTTTCCAGGGTAGGGAGCACTTGTATCGAATAAAGTTTTTTTTTTTTTTTTTGGTAAGACTCCTAGTGTTGAGCAGTAATACTTTAATGTTATTCAGATTCTGTGTGCTTATGTTGAAAGCTTTAGAATACTGACATTATCTGAAAAAGACACTGTAGGGATGGATAAGGTTTTAGCCAATAACAGAAGCCATGGAGGAGAGGTGCAGGCTATTCTTGGCAAACCAGTTGGGACTTTCTACCATCTCTTCCAAGGATGATATATAATTTATCCCCATTGAGTGACACCAGAAGCCAAGCCAGTTGTTGAAATTGGTAATCTTTTGTTCATATTGCTGCGTTATTCTTGGTGGTGGTAGAATGTTGCTCTAGGCTAGGTTCATACCAGCCTTAAACACATATAAGACCTCCATCATGCCTGTCTTCATATAGTCCTGGGAGGCACATCTCAAGTCATTTATATCCAGCTGTAGTATCTCTGTGTCATATGTATACTTAAGGTGTAAGTACATGAATGCTTGTATGATGTGGCAAATCCTACTTAAGGTGTAAGTACTTGAATGCTTGTATGATGTGGCAAGTCCTGGTGCCTGACAGGCAATCGACCCCTCTCTTTGCACAGTGTGCTGAATGGTGCATTGGTGTGACTCACTATGGAGCTACATTTGACTAAGATATTGGATTTTGTGGAGGTATATTTATACAGCCACACACATGCATACGCACATGTATACATACACACAAACAAACCATTCATTAAAAAACTGCAAGAAAAACTCAGTCAAGATAGAGTTTTCACTGTGTACTACCTTAAACCTCCAGTAATGGAGGCCCATGGGAAATATGCAAACGATCCCTTAGGTACGTCACATGTTTCAGGGACATGGCTTTATTGGCCTAAATATATCCATAAAGACTTGAAAAAAATAAAAAGTCATTGGCATTCAGAAGCCATTTAGCTAGTTATTTCTCGTTTCAAATGTGTTGAATTATCTCAGTATCTCCTTCCTTTAAGTAAGAAAGAGTCTTGATTTGTTTATCTTTACAGAATTTTGACATGGCTGCATTTATGTCAGTCTCTCTTATTTATGATTTCTGTTCTCAGGAGTCAACAGTGAAGAAGATGCAGGCATTCTGCTTGTATTGTATCACTTAATAACTGAGCAGGTGACAGACCTACAGTGGATATAAAAAGTGTACACACCCCTGTTAAAATGTCAGGTTTTTGTGATATAAAAAAATGAGACCACAATAAATCATTTCAAAACTTTTCCCACCTTTAATGTGACCTATAACCTGTACAATTCAATTGAAAAACAAACAAATCTGTTAGGGGAAAAAAATAAAAAATAAAAAACGTACAATAAGCTGGTTGCATAAGTGTGCACACCCTTAAACTAATACTTTGTTGAAGCACCTTTTGATTTAATTACAGCATTCAGTCTTCTTGGGTACACACCTGACATCAATTAAAGAGACTCTGATTAACCCCAAATAAAGTTCAGCTGTCCTGGTAGGATTCTCAGCTGTTCTAGTAGGATTTTCTTGACATTTACTCAGTTACCTGCTACAGCAAAAGCCATGGTTCGCAGAGAACTCATAAAGCATCAAATGGATCTCATTTTTGAAAGGTATCAGTCAGGAGAAGGGTACAAAAAATTTTCCACAGCATTGGATATACCATGGAACACAGTGAAGATAGTCATCAAAAAGTGGAGAAAATATGGGACAACAGAGACTTTGCAAAGAACTGGAAGTCCCTCCAAAATTGATGAAAAGACAAGATGAAAACTGGTCAGGGAGGCTGCCAAGAGACCTACAGCAACACTGAAGGAGCTGCAGGAATTTCTGGCAAGTACTGGTTGTGTACTACATGTTACAACAATCTCCTGTATTCTCCATATGTCTGGACTACGGGGTAGAGTTGCAAGATGGAAGCCTTTTCTTATACAGAAAAACACCCAGGCCCGGCTAAAATTTGCAAAACAATACATCAAGTCTCCCAAAAGCATGTGGGAAAATGTTCAACCATGGTCTGATGAGACCATGGTTGAACTTTTTGGCCACAATTCCAAAAGGTACGTTTGGCGCAAAAACAACACTTCTCGCATCACCAAAAGAACACCATCCCTATGGTGAAGCATGGTGGTGGCAGTATCATGCTTTGGGGTTGCTTTTCTTCAGCTGGAACTGGGGATTTAGTCAAGGTGGAGGGAATTATGAACAGTTCCAAATACCAGTCACTTTTGGCCCAAAACCTTCAGGCATCTGCTAGAAAACTGAAGATGAAGAGAAATTTCACCTTTCAACATGACAAAGACCCCAAGCATACATCCAAATCAACAAATGAATGGGTTCACCAGAAGAAGTTTTGGAATGGCCCAGCCAGAGCCCAGACCTAAATCCAATAAAAATCTGTGGGGTGACCTGAAGAGGGCTGTGCACAAGAGATGCCTTCTTAATCTGACAAATTTGGAGCGCTTTTGCAAGAAAGAGTGGGCAAATATTGCCAAGTCAAGATGTGCCATGCTGATAGACTCCTACCCAAGAACACTGAATGCTGTAATTAAATCAAAAGGTGCTTCAACAAAGTATTAGTTTAAAGGTATGCACACTTATGCAACCAGCTTATTGTATGTTTTTTATTTTTTTATATTTTTTCCCGTAACAGATTTGTTTTTCAATTGAATTGTACAGGCAGGTTTTAGGTCACATTAAAGGTGGGAAAAGTTTTGAAATGGTTTATTGTGGTCTCATTTTTTTATATCACAAAAACCTGGCATTTTAACAGGGATGTATGCACTTTTTATATCCACTGTAGGTCCCTGGAGCGGGTGACCCTAGTCTTGTTTGATTTATGGATATGCAGCAAGTTCATTAGGTTTGGGTCTGAGATTGCTCTGTAAGCTAGGCATAAGTCTCCCCTAACAAGTCTGTATGACACAGACTAAAGTGACAGGGAATTTAGTCTCTGTGTAGGACACGTGCTGGATTTCCTTGATCTTCTTTGTTAGGAACCTCTGAGGTCTCTCCAATTGTTGCAGGTGCTTTGTACGGCACATGCTGAATGGGTGTTATACTCAGTTATGGGCCAGATTAGTGCCAAGTATAGAGCGGTTATAACCTCTTTTGCTCTCAAGGCAATGCCTTTACTAATCAAGTGTGCTACATAGAAAGCCATCCTTACTACAGTAGGAAGATGGTGGTCGAAATTAAGGTCACGGTCAACTAGTGAACCCAAGTCCTTTACCACTCCTTGGGTACTTAGGGTATTGTTGTTAATTTGATAGTGTGAAAGGGCATTGTTTGTGCTGAAGGGAATGATTATGCATTTCTTTGCATTCAGTGTGACACCAGTCGTTGGTCTGCATAAGAGACTCCTGGACTATACTGATATTATTTGGGGATTCAGTAATTGCACCCAGTTTACCCTCATCTGCAAACATGGTCAGCCACAACCCCTTAGTGTTGACCTGAACTTCTGAGAAGTGTATACTAAATAGTAGGGGGGTCAGCACTGTCCTGTGTGGCAACTCGCTGGCAACAGGTCTCTTGATTGATGTGGAGTCACTCACTTTGATAGTGTGTGTCCGGTTTGTGAGCCAGTTAGCAACACATCTTACAACAAAGGAGTTTACTTTCAGTTTGCTAAGTTTATCAGTAATGCCCGAGTGTGGGATTGTGTTGAAAGCCTTTGCCGAGTTGAGGTATGCTGTGTACATGGATTTGCCCTCATCAATGGTCCTGGTAACATTTTCAAAAAATCCACAAGATTTAACAGGCAGGATCTTCCCTTGACGAAGCCAAATAGGGGTAGGATCCAGGGTTTGGAGGTTGCCTATATATTTATTTATGAGATCTATAATGATATGTTCCATGTACCTACAGATGAGGCTGGTCAGGCTTATGAGTCTGTATTTCCATTGGTCTGTTGCTAGGCCACGTTTGTGGAGGGGAATAACTTGCTATTCTCCATTCTACAGGAACAAGGCTTGTGGTTAGAATATGATTGAAAAGGGTACATAATTGTGATGCTAATTCATGTTTTAGCCTGTTTAGAAGACAGCCTGGGATGCCGTCTGGTCCCATAAAGGCAGTGTTTTTGCCTTGGACATAGCTTTGGTGACCAGTTCTTCAGATATTAGAACCTATGTACCTGCTAATTCTATCAAAATCAAAAATAATTATTTACAGTACAATATACAGACAGAAGGAAAATACAACTGTGTGAGTGCACTCACCTAACAGTAGATGCCCAAATAATAAGATGGTTGGAACAAAGCTGAAGAAAGATGTCAGCCCTTCAGACAGATGTTTGTAAGAGTCAGACATCTCTTTGGTTATTTGCCTGTAGCTTCAAAGAGCAGACTGAACCTGAATATAAAAGGAAAGCATCCAAATGCTCATTTTTTTTACTTTGTATGTGTTTAGCAATGGCGTGCAGAATTATGCTACCAACAAGTGCTCTTGATGATGGTTAAAAGAGCCATAACACCTTAACATTAAGTACTGACTTATAGTTGCATCCAGTAGCAGTTCCACTGCATCCTGTGCTGAGATAACTTGGTTTTCAATGTATCCTCACTTAGCAATGATTTATGTTTATTAAATAGTAGAATATATGACTGTATGTATATATTTATTTACTTGTGTACTCACTGAGTTCACTAACAGGAACTGTCCTGCTGGACTGAACCTATTTTCAGCACAGACCCAGGGAGAAAATCCATAAAGAACAAGAAGTATAAAGAACAAGAAGTATTCCATATTGCAACAAGAACATTGTGGCAGTATAGTAATTATGTATCAATATTAGAGGAAGTCACAGTAACGCTTTTGATTATGATAGCTGCAAGTAATTATGATCTTGTGGCTGCATCAGAAACAATTGCATTCATTACAGTAAAGTTTGTCAGCAGATTGTTAGCACCAAATTTCTCCAGAATTAGTCAGGAAGATATTGGTGGAATGAAAGAGATGTGGTGAAATAAGATCTTACTTTTAGTTAGTTGGAATGACAGCTAATTTACATGAAGTGTAGTCTACATATCTGTAGTTCCTGCAGTACATATAATGTATATGTAGACTATGGATTAGAGGGCTAGAAAGATGGTTATAAGTGAATTCATTGTTTAGTTTGGTAGCTTTAAAAGAGCAGTTAGTAGCATAAGGGAGGTTGACATAACTTTAGGAGGCTTGCCATGTGGCTATGAGTTACAGCTACACTTTCAGAAGAATTAAGATGAGGCCTGCAGGGGCTCTCAAAGGCTGACAGTTCTCTTCTTTAGATACAACTACTTCAAAGAAAATCATCACACTGCTTGTGAGTAAGATAGGTTTCTGCAGGGAACTGATTAGAAGAACACAATTTACAGGTTGGAGTATGCCAGCTAATAAGGTCTTCTAAGTTAGTACATCTGCTTAGATCATTCAGGATGGAATAAGCTACAGTCATTTTAGAGGTTGTTAATTTATTAACTTAGCTTAAGCCACTTATTTGCTCTGAGGGAGATGTGGGGTAGTGCTTTTTGGGGATAACCACAGCCAATTCTAGATTCAAAGTGATATGTATGTTTTAATTTGGAGTTAAGAAAGAACAGCAGTAAAACAGATTAATTAGAAGGGATACCGTAGCAGTTGCAAAGTCATACCTGTCAACTTTGCCTGATTTTGATTTAAATTTAAGCTCTTTCCCTCTTAGTCCCTCCTAAAATTGGTGACTTTTGGAGAAAAGGTGGTGAATTAAACTTAATAAATCATGACAATACTTAAAGTTTCAGACTTGCTATACTTCAGAAAATGTATATTAATTCACATTCTCTTATTCTGTCTGAATTTAATACTAATATTTAAAAGTGCCCCTGATTGTCCTTGATTATTTCTGGATTTGTCCCCAATTCATTGAGAGCTATGTACTAAGTGACTTTCAGGTTGGGTGTCATGTTGCTCAGTATAAGGTACCTAATTTACAGTTGTAGTGGTGTATAACTGTAGGAGTGTTTGGTTCAGATCTGATTGCAGAGTCACCAGTAACTAAGTATTTTGAAAGCTAATGCCATCTCTAATGGTGTTTGATTGTTATCTAGAAGAATAATATAGTTCTTGTAGTACTGCAATTATGCTCAAATTTTGGGTAAAAGACAGCTTTAGTAAGGATCTTTCTGATACAAGACATTCTGGCATTCATGGTCTTATACTCTGTGTCCACCCTGTTATAAGTGTTAGGCAGTTGGTCTGCAGCATGTTTACTAAAGTTACCCATAACTAAAGTACAACAGAGTAACTTTAACTCTGGAGGTAAAAAATGCATGGGCTAGAGCAATTCTGGAACCAGCTGTAAGACATGGTTTTATTCTGTATAAACTACCCAATTTGTAATTTGTTTCTTTTTATAGATAGAACATTCTCTTTGAAAGTCAGATTTTATCTATTTAAATTAATACCTAGGTACTTTCAGGACTTTATTTATTTATTTATTTGCAGTTTGTTTTCCAGGAATAGTCCATTAGGCTACAAGGAGCCTATTTTCAATGGAGTCCTGGGGAGAAAACCTCCAGAGAAATACAAATACATAGTACAGAAAGAGCACAAATCCATAATATACATTTCAATTAAATGTTAAATACATATTTTGTATAGTACAAACCCATATTGCACAATTCAAATAGATGTTACATAATACAGAAATAAACGATTTTCATTAGGAAAATTATATCAGGTTAATTCAGTAAGTAGTAGTTTTTTTTGTTAGGGAATTACAATGAGGAAAGGATGTAAAACTTTAGGAGGTAGTGATAGGCAACAAAGTTTGGAAAGTTAGGAAGAAAGTGTGGTCGAATTAGGTTGGATGAGAGCAAGAGCATTTACATTGTGAAGTAAGGTGGGAGTGCAGTGAGGTTTTAAACAAGAAGAGACTGCTGGTGGTGCGGATAGGAGAAAGGAGAGAGTTCCAGAGGCATGCAAGAGAGAAGGACATCACTTGATTCCCAGCAAGATGTGTTGGTTTATGCAATTTAATTAGGTTTTGGGAATTGGATCTTAGGAGTCTATCTGGTTTATGCATTTCAAAGGTGTTTGCTAGGGAGGGGCAGAGAGATGGGTTATGAATGATTTTCTGTGCTTGGATGAGCTGGGTATATGTGAGGAAGTTTGGTAATTCTAGCCAGCTTAGTTGGTGAAGGGAATTACAGTGGTGAGAAGAGGCTCTATGACCTGCCGCAAATTTGGATATTTTGTTATAACAAGATGAGAGTTTTGTTTTGAGGGAAGATTGTAGGCTGGTTAGGATAGATGCACCATATAAAAGGGATGGGATGAGGTATGTATTAGCTAATGTAATCCTGGTGGTGGGAGAGATAAAGCGACTGTGGCGGTAAAGCATACCTAATTTTTTATGTTTTTTTTATATTTGCTTGTAGATGCTTATCAAATTTTAGTTGATTGTCAATGATAATTCCTAGTAATTTTGTGTCAGAGACTAGTTCTACGGGGGTATTATTATTGCTGGTAATTATGAAGGATTGTTTGTGTAGGGAAGAGGTTTTGGATGCATTGAATAACATAAATTTTGTTTTGGTTGCATTAAGGGCTAGCTGGTTGTCGAGCAGCTACTGTTCAGTGGAAGAGAAGGCGGCTTGTGTTAGATTGTTTAGAGTTGTGATGGAAGGGGAGGAACAGATTATAGTAGAATCACTGGCATATTGGATGAGCCTGGAGTTGGGAATGGCTTGGAAGAAATCATTTATGAATATGTTGAATAGTAGGGGGCCTAGAATGGAACCTTGGGGGATGCCTGTGGATGTATTAAGGAAGGGTGAGGTAGCTTTTTTCCATTTATCTGCTTGTTGCCTGTTTGTGAGATAGCTTGAGAACCATTGGGTAGAGGAAGGGGAGAGGTTAAGTTTAGAGAGTTTGGTAAGAAGGAGGTTGTGGGAAATAGTGTCAAATCCCTTAGAGAGGTCGAGGAAAAGAGTAGATACAAAGTGGCCAGAGTCGCGGGCTTTGTTGATTGTTTCTAGGAAGGAGAGGAGGGCAGTGGAGGTACTATGACCTGGTCTAAAGCCATGTTGTGTGGGGGTAAGAAGTGGATTATTGATGAGGTAGGGTAAGAGTTGTTGGTGTACACACTTTTCAAGTAGCTTAGAAATGGGGGATAGGATGGCAATAGGGCGAAAGTTTGAGATGTCATTATTATTGCCACCTTTATGGAGAGGAATAATAAAGGCCTTCTTCCAGAGCTGGGGGACCTGGCTTTCTGAGATAGACCAATTAATTAGTATGCTGATAGGGAGAGCAATGGCTTCTGCGGCTACTTTTAGGAAGTAGGAGGGAATTTCGTCAGGGGCATTGGAACCAGGTTTTAATTAAGTTTAATTTTAGTTGACTATTCTGATAGGACCAGAGTCCCCCATAACTATTGAATTGTTCCCAGAAGAGTTGCCTGTTCAGTGTTTGACAGAAAAGACCAACCACTGTGATTTTCCATTCATTGAGGATGAGCCTATTATTTGATAATCAGAGATTAGTTGTATTGACACTATTCCAAGAAACAGTTCATTTTGAGTTTTAGTTCAATGAATGAATATGGAGTCGTCAGTGTATTATATAAAATAAATGCTCTAAGTGTTGATTAATTTTTTTAGTGCAGATTGAGAATAACAGCGGGATAAGGACAGAAAGGAATGGTACTCTTTACAGAGTGCACTTCCTGATAGGTGACTTGTTAATAGTGACAGAGGCGACATAGCACAACTTTCATCTAGTAGTCATTGTAGCATGATGAAATGATTAACTAGATCAAATGCTTTTGAAAAGTCCAGGGAAACGGCTACAGAAAGCATGCCTTAATACAATATAGTCTACTATTTTTATAACTTCAGTATGTCTGTGATACTATACCAAAGTAGTAAACAGACCCATATGAGATTAGGTGCATCAAGGGTGTATGGCTATAGGAATGTGTGCCATACCGATACAGAAACCAAGATGGCTTGTTATTCTTTTGGGACATGTTCTGTGTAAATAACTCTGTGTTGGTGGTTTGACCTATTTAACCAACAACTCCTCCTTCCCTCTCTTTAGAACATTAACATTATTAACAATCTATCACCTGGTTCCAAGACTTCTTGTCAAACAGATTCTTCAGAATTAAGTTATGCTTTTCCTTATCTGAACCCTCACCTCTTTCAGTGCGTGTATCCCAAAGTTCTATCCTAGCTCCTTCTCTCTTCAATATTTTCATTAACAAACTACCTCATGGCATTCCTACACATGACTTTCCTCAACACTGGTGACATGGTAATGTTTAGGTCCAGCCACAACCACTCTATAATCAAAACACAAGTGCAAAAAGACTTTAATTTCCTCAATTCCTGGCTCACTTACCACAGACTAATACTTAATCCTATTGGCACCACCGAAAAACTAAAAAAAAAAAATCACCAATGTCATTTAGTATTACTACCCTTTGTGGCACACCAATAGAAACAACCAACTTCTTCAAATACCCTGGTTTGTGGCTGTACCAGTCACTAACATTCTGTACCCATATTACAAGAGCAGCTATAAGCAAAGGGGTTCTTCTGACCCATCCTGAATATGGACTTTCCATAATAGCCACAATCTTAGAGAAAAATACATCCACACTATTGATTATTAAACAGAAAATCGCTCAGTTTATCATTAACTCACCCTCAAAAAGAAGGAAAAAATGTCTGCCTATGCAGCACAGAGTAGACCTGCTACTATTCACTATTATCTTCTTACTTTTACAGCCTAACTCATTCCCACTGCTAGTTGCCAGACTTTATACTTAACACACGCACACACACTACGACCTCAGATGCTTCTCCCAAACAAGCCCCAATCCAGCCTGCACAATACAGGCATTTCATAGTGACATTCTGCCACAAAACCTTATACTTGATGTTCATTAGAGATGGGTATATGGTTTTTGACTGTATGCCTTCTATTCAGTGCTTAGAATTTATTACACATCCACATTTTATCTACATTGAGTTAAGTTTACAGAATAACCAGCATATATACTTCTGCAAAAAATGTTTTTTTTGTATCTCAGAAAAGATGGCACCACAATAATTCCCTCTAACCTGACAATAAGGATGACTTCAGGACTGACCTATATTATGTCTATAAGGGTTGAATGCCAATCTGAGGTGCAGTGTATACCTGACTTCCTTGGTAAAAGGTCCTTGTAAGTTTTACTCAGAATTATTGTATGATGAAATATTGCCTCTTCTATAAATGTTTTTTATTTTCAGGTTTTTACAGGTATTTCCAAGTGATAATCTACTAGGAAGCAATATTCTTGGCTTTCATTAGGGATGAGTATGTGACTTCTTAACAGGGTTGGAAATGCAGTGTCAGTCCTAACTATAGCTGTGATGAGCTGGTATTACATCAGAAGTAAAAGCATGTGCATTTATCTGTAAAAGTGACATTTTCTGTCACTGGAAAAATGCTAGATCCCACCAAATAAAGAATCCTATGAAGTGACATACAGGCTGCAGCACATGAAGATAAAGGGGTGTACTTGCATTTATACCCCACATTACCAAATAAGTGTGCAATGTATTTGACAGTCATGAAATTGTGTTTTGAGAAATTTGGTATAAAATTGCAAGTTGATTCAAAAATATGTTCCACTGTTGCAAAGTATCATTAGAAGGCTTACATAGCTATTTGGCTGCTCAAGTTTTTGTTTTTGGCTGATTACAGACATTGTGTATGACATGTATTCTCTATGACCAGCTCAATAAATATCAGTCATATCTCTGTTATGTTATTGTGACATTAAAGTTAAACATAATGCTTACTTGTTGAAAGAAAGTAATATTGCCTTTTATGCAAAATGTAGCAAAAAAATATTTTATGGGTGTAGACTGACATACCATACATTTGATGTGTACTTTGCATCTATTCAGTCATGGAATTTGCCATCTAAGGCTAAGTATCCAAGTGTGTTATCAAGGACATTTTGTAAGAGCATGTGAAAGCACAATAGAAACACTATAGAAATGTTGGTGTTTGCTGACATAGTGAAGATAACTTCCAAATGTCTGTTAAAAAAATGATTAAAAAAAGTAAATGGTCCTGAAACGCTATCCTGATAAACATGGTTAAATAAATAAATAAATGTAGCAATCAGCTCTGTTCAGAATAACAGCACCTTTGACAACTTAAGTGCATATTATTATAATATGGACCCTAAAATGTGTGTTTTGTATAAAAGACAAATATTCCAATTTTTAAACATTGTGGAAAAAATGATGTTTGAAAATATTTTTCATAAAATTTTAAGCTCCAGCTGTTCATGTTTCTTTAAAGAATGTGTAAGAAAGGTTTGTAGTTGATTAACCCAGCATCATTTCCTTAAAGTTTCATGAGACCACATCAGACCATTTTGAAGCTACAGTCCTTTATATACTAAGACCTAAAGATCTCTGCAAACAGTTAATGATAAAAGCACAACCTTCTTGAAATGATTTGTAGTAATTGATTATAAACCTGAAACAAGAATAGAAGGCTCACAGTAAAACTCTCTATGTTGGTAACTGTACAGAAAAAGTAATGCCTACTAAAAAATACATTTGGAAGATTATAAAGAATATGCCAAATTACTGGTAAATTTAGTGCTATTGTAATTACATCATACAATATATCCATACAAATGAGTATAGAATAACTATATGCAAATAGCCACCAGACATGTAACAAATGCAGGACAAGGAATCCGTAGGGTAGGTGCCTGTCCTGCAGCAACCATCTTCTAATCTGAATATCTGCTATTAAGGTGATAGTGCTTATTACAACTACACTATGGTCATCATAAACATTACTACTGTGGAATCCATAAAATGGCCGGGATAGAGCTAGGTAATGTAACTGTAGTTCCTACAGAGGTTGGATGATAAAGTCTGCCCTGCAAAACAGCTGTTGCAAGTTCTGCTGTACTGCTGGAGTGGACATCCACTATTTACAGAATATATGAATAAATAATGTCAGAGTGGTAGCTTTACAAATACTCTAGGTGGATCCATTCTTGGAACAGACTGCTGAAGATACTATTGATATTGTAGAGTGAGCTCTTATACCCCACACAGTCAAAATCTTTATTTATCATAACAGAATGTAATTCAGGTAACTAGCCACATACAATAGGCCTGTTTTATAAATAGATGACACTGATTTTCATTAAAAAAGAAAGCTCAGTTTACCTATTATGTTTGGTTTTGCTACCTCCATTTTCTTGTTGAAGAAAGAAGACAGCCAGCTGAATGATTACAAAATCTACCACAGGTTTGAAGGAGCAACTTGCCTTTAAAACAACTTGTCTATAAGGAAGACCATGTATGATTCTTTACACAGCAGTTGGAGTTCAGAAATCAACTGCTTAAAAAAAAAATGATGTTCCCAAGAAAGGTATTTAGGGTAAAAGGAGGGATGGCATTTAGGGCAAAAGGAGATGAGTTTAGTTTTTTAGTAACGGTCACAAAATCTGGCCCCGAACAGGAGATATCCGATGTCTTAAAAGACTGATGTAAAGGATCTCCTTCAAGTACTATTTTTGAAAACTGAAAAACAAAAACTGAAGAAGCAGACCTGTAAGCTGAAATATCAAATGAATGCACCCTTTAGGAAAAGACAGATCAGTACTGAATAAAGAGGGCATGTGAATTATATGACCCTAGGAACTGGCAAGCAACAAGTTCTCAGCCTTTTGTTTACACAATTGTGAGAAAATCTGGTCCATTTACAGTTACTGTTTTGTAGAGTTTGGTAACTTAAGTTCTCCCAAGATAGAAAATAGATGATTATTTGGAATTAACTTGAGATCCCCTGGACTGTTATTTTTATAGACTTTAAATGTGGCGCAGACCTCTACTTTGTTGCGGAGATAAAAATTTCCTCTGCAGATATAGGATTAGTAGCGGAACCATCATCATCTGTGTTGAATATATGAACGAAGACTGGCTGGAATAATTGGAGTGATGACGGCCAAGTTTGCCTTCCTTTTTTCACTTTTAATAGTATTTTTGGCATGAGAGGAGTTGGCTGAAAAACATATTTATTTCATGGCTTCATTTGAAAGAAGAAACCTTGGTCTGATGCTTATGCTTGAATAAGGCCTCAGAAGAGTGGTTGAAATTGCTTATTCCAATAAAAGGCGAATACGTTTATCTTTTAGTTACTTCCTATTATTGCCAATCTCAAGAAAGTGCTTTTGTTTAATTGACTTTATTGCACAATGGTGATGCTTGTACTCTCTTGCTTGCAATAGGGAACACTAACAAGGAAAGGTTCATATGAATAGCTTGCTCTGTAGTAATCATAGCAAATCTGCAAAGAGGATAAGAGCAGGTTGCTCCCTGTTTGTTAATGTACCGCACTAGTGTTGTATTTGTCTTTTATAGTCTGTAAAGTTGATGGTTAGTAAGCTGATTGAAAAGGTACCAGAGCTTGGTGAAATTATCCTTTGTAGTTGATGTGATACTCATCTGAGATGGGAACCATTGACCCTGAATTTTTAGGTCCATTAGATGAGCTCATCAAGCAAAACCCACAGCATCAAAGTCGAACTTGGTATGTAAGATGTATATAAGGTGCCTCCAAACTGATAATAGGCTGATTATGCAACCACTGCAGTGCCTTCTTAAGAGCTGGAATCATTGGAAAAATGTACTGTAAGGACTGATCATTCTGATTCCAAAGACTAGGCAGACACCACTGGAGTTTTCTAATGTGAAGTCTGACACTGGATACCCTTTGGATGAATGGGGTATGTACTCCAGAGCTTTTAGGAAGGTCCTAGCTGGCAGATGTTTTTGTTGAGAAATATGAGAGAATAATTCCATCCTTACCTCCATCCTGTGCTGAGGAAGGGAAGCAGTACAGGCTAAAGATATCAGAATGAATTTTCTTTCCTAAGGTTTAAGGTGCGACTATAGAACTTGTCTATGTGGGGTAGAGGAATCTTTATCCCCGGTGATGATCCATTCTTATCTGAATAAGGTAATAAGGCCTCATCTTCATCAAACCTGGATAAAGGAAGAAAAGAAGCAGGAAACCTTTTTTCTCATAATTTGCAGTAAGTGAGGTTGGATGTCTAAATGTTGTAAGAGCTTACCATTTTATGAATTAATGCATCAGAGATACTTTTGTTGGCTTTTGGCAGTTTAGCCCATTCAATTATGACTAGAAGTTTCAAATTGGCTTCATCCAGTTGTTTTCTAGTTGATTCCATAACTTTCTATTTGCCTACTTTCTGACTCTGAGCAATTGCCTACCCAGACAATGCTACCAGTTTGCACTTGAAAAGAGACAGTTAAGTCTAGTCAGATTAAAAAAGAAATGACCAACCAGTGTTCCAGATTCGTTTGGAACACTGGTTCGTCATTTCTTTTTTGGTACAGTTTTTTCTAGTTGTTGCAGTTGGAAGTCTAGTCAGATTGCCTGGTTAGTAAACAAATAAATTGAATATCATTAAATAAAACGCACTTATTTAGTACAAGTCACTCTGTTTATCTACCTGAGGCTAGATCCTACTCTGTCTTTTGTACAGTAGAGCAACTATATAACTATGTAAGTACCTGGGAATCTGACCAGATCCCACTTTGTCCTTCACGCACCACATGACATCTAGACATTTGCAGTCAGTCAATCAGTAAACAAACCTTCCTGTAAAAACACACAAATTACTAACATCAAAAGCTTGACTGCAGTGCAAAAATATTCAATTCCTCAAGTAGAGAACTGTTTACCTATATTCATCTTAGGCTCATCAATAAATTCCTAACAACAAGTGCAAACCTTGATTAAATATTGTAGGCTATTAGGCTGTTTCCTAATTCTTGCTGACTCCAAGCAGCATGATTGTGTTTCACTGGTCAGTGTCAGTTGATTGTACATAGAACTATATACTAGCCATCTGCTCTGCTGCTTATTTTGGGAACTGTTCTGTTTAGCTCCCTTGTGCCTGCCAGCCATCTAGCCAGTCACCACTATCTGATCCCCATTTATCAACTTTAGAAAGAGATTAGATTGTGGTGTGGCCATCATACAAACAGCCATCAGTTGCTTCCATGAGTGTCATTATTCCTCAAGGAGACCCTGTCCTTTTCAAGAAGATGCATCCTGCTAGGTCTGTAGTCTCCATTGGAGAGTCATTAATAGGAGATGCACCACACCTCCAGCCTCCTTTTTGGGACAGGCAAGCATGCAATGCCTCATTACTCTTGCTTTTCCAGCTCCCAGGGCTGTGTCTGAACTCAAGTCAGCTAAAAAGCATACTAATTTTCAGATTTTTCAGTTCATTCATAGAATAAAACTAGATAAAATACTGTTGCTTTAACTAGAACAAGAATCAACCTAACATTGTACCTCTTCAATCTGCAAACAGCTCTCTAGGTCCAAGAAATACAACTGATCATGATACATTTATAAGTTCCCTACAATTTTGTTGCTCAAACTAACAAAATTTTAATGTATTACATGCCAAATAGGAGTACCATTACAAACGCCATTATTGATTTCTCAGTCTGTACTTATTTATTTCTCTCACTGTCTTTCTACCCCATCTGTAGTTAGATTTATTCACCTTTGCTATCTTATCACTTTAATGTTTGATGGTACTGTAGAGATCAATACAACAGAAGTGCCACATGCAGCTCACCCTTTCATAACCTTAGTGAAACCTTCCCTATATTTTTTCCAAATCTCTAACATTGCTGCTGTTTTTCTACTCATTCCATCCACTGTGTCCCAATATAACATTATTCTAGCTCCCCTTCATTTGTGCAATTGCTTATCACTATGCACCGCTGTCTGTCTTTCTTTTATTCCTTTTTTCCAGTAAGCAGTAAATAGCCATGTTCACAGGGAATACCACTAAACTGTTACTCCACTCCGCTTTGCCTTGAAAAAATGTGTTTCATAACTTTGAAAAAGCTCACAGTCTTTTATCAGCTATCAAACCGTCCTACCAGTACATACAACATACTTTTGCTACTATTCTGTACCACAGGATACAACACAGCATTTGATCTTCAGAGCACTACAGACTTTGTGTTAATTCTTAAGTTACATATAAGGTCTTTTGCCAGTCAAATTATTTATTAATTCAACTACGTCACTCTCAAGTTAAGTAATAGCTATTTTTATATTACTGTTTGTAAGTTAAGCGTATCCAAGTCCTGCTCAAATCTTTGTATGATAATGTGTTTACCCTGCTAGTTAATATTTCATGGAATAATTTCTTGTTTAATTTTGATCTTATGCTCAAAATGTTCTTCCACGTGAACTATATCAAACTGGCCACTGTACTGCCTTGAATCTAGGTCATAGCTAAAAGGATTTTGTAACTAGTCCAGTCTCGTGTTTAATAAGTGCACAGATTAAGCAACACTTTAAAGTGTGAGTTGTGGTCAAAGATAAGGTGCAAAAGAGGTTGTAGCACTAATTAACAGCATAGATAGCCATTTTGAGTAGTAGACCAGCACTTGAGAGCTGTCCTGAAGTGGCTGATGGCCAGTTCTCCTTTCGTGGTGGGGAGGGGTTTGCACTGCTGGAGGCCAGTAGGCTAACTTTAAGTGCATAACCAAGCCTGTATGAAGACCACACTTTGTAGGAAAACAGTGAGGGCATGGAGGTACCAGTGAGGTTTATATTTGCATGCACTACATATCTTACTTGCAGAATCAGCCTAGTGAATAAGAATGTTAATGACAAAAACTCACCAGCTACAGAAGTTGGCTACTAGATTATAGGTTCATAAGTTCATAGGTAGGTACTAGGCTATCTGCCCGAGGGCATTTATAAGCCTAGCCAGAGTGTGTCAGCTTTCGCTGCCCCATTGATTAATTAACTGAGCCTCTGTCAAGAAGAGCCAATGAAGTGATCCCAGGGGTGTATTTTCTGTTACCCATCCACTCGTAAAGGTTTCTCTTGAAGAGTGTTAGTGAGGGGCTCTGCCTAATGTAGTTAGGAATTTTGTTCCAAGGCATGGGGAGTCTCTGTGACAGGAATCTATCCCTACAGCATGTTCTATTTATTGTTGTGGTGAGGTTTAGCTCACTAGAGCGAGTGGCTCGCAGTGACTTGGAGTTCTTTAGGTGGAGCATGTCCATCAATTCTGAATTGGACCTGGCTTTGTAAGTCAGGCAGAGATCACCTCTGAGTAAGTTATATGCCACTGAGTACAGCCAGAGTTTTTTCAGTCGGGCTGCATAGGACATATGTTTGAGGCTAGTAATCCTCTTGGTGAGGTACTTTTGTGGTCTTTCCTGCTGTTGGAAGTGTCTTGCGAGGTACATCCCAAATAGGGCATTGTACTCTATGATGTGTCTGATAAGTGACGAGTAGAGGGGCACTATAACTTCTTTATTTTTAGATGTGAACCTTTTAGTAATTAGATGGGCTACATAGAAGGATTACCTAACTACTTTGGCAATATGATTGTCAAAGGAGAGATTACTATCTACCTGGATCCCCACATCTGTTATTACCTCTTCTGTATTAAGGGGGTTGCCACCTATGTGGTAATTCATGGGTGTTTTTTTTTTCCAAACGGGATGACTATGCATTTTTTGGTATCTAGCTTGAGACCATGACTTTGACATCAGGTGTCCGTCTCAGTAAGGCCCTTTTGGAGAATGTCTGTGTCAGCCGAAGAGTCAGTTATGGCTCCCAGTTTGCAGTCATCGGCGAACTTAGTTAGCCATAGTCCTCCTGTGTTTGCCTGTACTTCTGAGAAGTATATGCCGAACAGTAGGGGTCCCAGGACCGAGCCTTGTGGGACACCACTTGTGACTGATTTAGAGTTGGACCTGGAGCCCACTATTCTTACCGTGTGAGTTCTGTCTGTAAGCCAGTTGGCAATCCATCTTGTGATGTAGGGCTTTATGTTCAGGCTGGTGAGTTTTTCTATAATTCCAGAGTGGGGAGTGGTGTCAAAAGCCTTGGCGAGGTTAAGGTAGGCTGTGTGAATCACCTTCCCCTCATCTGTGGCCTTGGTGAAGTCAACCAGGTTTAGTAGGCATGATCTGCCCTTAACAAAGCCGAACTGGGTTGGGTCAAGGGTTTGGAGGTTCCCATTGTCTTTGTTAATGAGGTCCATGATGATGCGCTCCATAGCCTTGCAGACCAGGCTAGTCAGGCTTATGGGGCAATAGTTACCAGGGTCAGTTGTGGCCCCTCCTTTGTGGAACGGAATAACCATTGCTGTGCGCCATTCTATGGGCACGTAGCCTGTGGAGAGGCTGAGGTTGAACAGTGTGTTTAGGTGGGGGGTTAGTTCATTCTGTAGTTCGTGCAAGACGCAGCCTGGGACACCATCTGGCCCCATTGATGCTGTGCTTTTGGCTTTTGAAAGGGCTGTTTTCACCTGTGCATCTGTGATTTCCGGGACACTACACTTTTCCAGTATTGTTGTGGGCCCTTTTGGGGGTGAGAGGGGGGTGAAGTTTGCACTGAATCTATCTTCCAGGATGTTGAAGATATCAGTAGGTTCAGTATATTTTGTGCTATTTTGCACTAGCTCAGAGCATATCTGCGAGTTGCCACTTAAATTCTTGACATAGCTAAAGAAGGCTTTGTGGTTATCTTTCGAATCCTTGGCTATTTTTCTTTTGAAGTTAGCCTTGGATGATTTTATGAGGGACCTTAGTTTCTTACTGATACTGATCAGGGATGTCTTTCCTTCTTGGGATTTGCTTTTTTTCTGAACTAGTTTCCTCCTTCTATTGTATAGCCTGTTTATGGCAGGGGTCCACCAGACTGGTTTCCTTCTTTTAGGGGAGTGAGTCTTGGTTTTGCTAGGGATGGCACGATCCATGCATCCTTGTAGGTGCTCATAGCGTGCATTTGTAAAGGTTCCTGCATCTTGGACACTGTTATCCTTTAGCGTGGAGGCTGTGAAACTTACTACCTCTGTCTTAAGTAAGGTGAAGTTTGCTATAGAAAAGTTTTTCACTGTGGTTTCCTTGCTTGGTGGTGTGGTGTGGACATCCAGAGTGATTAGTTTATGGTCTGATCTAACCAGTGACTGGTTGACCTCCGGTGGTGAACACCTGTCGCCCATGTTGGTGATGACCAGGTCCAATATGTTTTCACATCTGGTAGGGGAGTTTACCAGCTGATCCAGGGCATTTGAGCTGATAAATTCCAGGAAGCGCTGGACCTGGGAGTTTGTACTTGAGTAGTTTTCCCAGTTAACAGTAGGGTAATTGAAATTGCCCAATATCAGGGTGTTCAGTAGGACCTTCATGTTTTCCAGTGTCTCCAGAAAGGCGGAATGGTGGTCCTGGGTCATGGAGGGTGATCGATAGCAGGCCACAATTTGCATTGCAGATTTGCCCGATGTTAGTTGCAAATAGATGATCTCAGAGGTATCATGCTGCGCCTCTAACCTGGAGGTGTAGGTATCCTTGATGAATATGGATACACCCCCTACTTTTGTGTTTCGGTCCATTTTCTGTGGCCGAAATGTGTGATATGAGTTGTAGCCCGGTAGTGCTGGGGTGCTCTGTGGAGCCTTGAACCAGGTTTCAGTTACTGCACAGATGTCGACGTTCTCCATACTGAGGAGTGTTTTGAGTGCATGCATTTTGAGATTTAAACTCCTGGCATTGAGTAGCATAACCCTCATTTTTTATTTGTGCTGTTACGGAGGTAGGTTTGACTTTTGAGCCTTGCCTAAAAAAGGCGCTATGGGGGCAGCAAGAGCCTTGGCCAATATTCGAAAACTAAGGGGTGACAGGTGCAAGCCATCTCTTGTGAAGCAACGAGGCTTGTCAAGCATGTTGTCCCAGGCTGACAGACACTGGATCCCCTTTGAATGACACCAGAAGCCTAGCCAATTGTTGAAATTGATCATTTTTTCTTTATACTGTGGTATCATTCTTGGTGAGGGCAGGATGCTACTCAGGGCCAGGGTCATACCCGCCTGGGCTACATGATCAGAGAGCTTTTCCATGTCTCTTTTCATGTAGTCCACAGAGGTATGTCTCAGGTCATTCACACCAACATGAACAATGACAGAGTCATATTTGTACTTGTTCTGGAGTGACCTGAGTGCTTGTGTTATGTGGCAGATTCTGGCTCCCGACAAGCAGCTAACAGTAACCTTCTCCTTGTCCAGCCTAGTGAGTGGGACATCAGTGTGCCTGACTATAGAGTCGCCTATTACTAATGTGTAAGGTATGTTATTTCGCCTTAAGGGCTGTTATTGTGCGGCACACTGATTTTGTGTTTTATGTGTTGTCTGGTTTGTGACGGGAGGTGCAGGTGTTTGGGGCGTCTGCTTTGGAGGTCTCTGATGCTTTTGCAGGTTTTTATTTAGAGCCTCCGAGTATGATTTTGTGTATTTATGTGTATTTTTGCCAGTGCTGGTTTAGTATGTCCATGTGAGGCTGGAGGTGTGGTGCAAGTGTTAACCTTCTCCTTATGACTGCCTGTTCCAGTCTTGGGTGGAGAGAGCTTAGCCTCCAGTTTAGCTATATAATTGCATCTCTCGCATATGTTAATGTTTTGTGGTAGTAGGAGGTGGTCATGCCTGAATAGTAGGGTGAGCTGCTTAGTCGCTTGATTGGTGAGGGGTGAATAATGAGCCTTGCTCTGCTGGGCAATCAAGTGTTGGGGTATATTAGTGCTTGCTATTAGGTCTGAGCAAGTGCTGGACTGTAGGATGCTTTTTAAGTGCTTAGGTTGAGAGTTAGACTACTTTCAAGGGAAAAACTGAAGAGGAGACTTGGTGGAGCCGGGAATAATTTAGCCCTACCTAACCGGCGCTGCGCGGACGTGCAGAACTATGCGAACGTGGTTTTTACAGCAGGGAAATGAAAGAGATAGAAATTAGCCCAAAATGGCCTATAAACTACTAACTTCTGGGCTGGAACCACTCCTCCAGGGACAGATGGCTGCTCAAAGCTCCCTCTCTCACAGGTGAACAGAGAAACCTCCTTCTATCCAAGTAAGGTGTGGGCAACTCAGAAACTTGTAACACAGCCCTGAATTCAGCACAAGCCTGAAAACTGGACTATACTAGCTTAGAAAGGTGGGAAACAAGATACATATTTTTGAAAAGATAAGGCAAAAACAGTAAAAAAAATACACTTAAAACAGCTTTAAACGACTACAAACAGTAAAAAATACACTTAAAACAGCTTTAGATGACTACAAGCAATCAGAAAAGGCTTTTAAACAAATTGCCCAATTAACCAGTAAAAAAATCTCAAAACTGAGCCCAGTTCCTGTACTCTTCAATCAGACAAGTTCTAACTGCACACTCCTGCCACTGGGGTGCAGGGGAAAGTTCTCCAAAAAAGAAGGCCTGGATTAGTGCTCCAGTTATACAAACAAAGCTAGATTCAGCAGGCCTGGATCTAGTCTATGCTACAGCAAACAAGGCGCACCAATTTCAGAAAGAAACAGTTCAAATATACAGGCACTATAAGCCTTTAACCAGAAATTCCCAGCTCAGAAGGGCAGAGTCCAGCCTCTCCTCCCACAAGAGTGCAGACCACAAACCTTCTTAATGAAAAATAACTGGTCTGAAGCCCAAGTGCTTAAACCAAAAGGCTTAGAATGATAGTTACACCAAGCAGTAGTAAATACAATTGAGTACTTTTAAGATGATGCAAAAGCAAAATAAAGTTGGAAGAAACACAAATACAGTAAAAGCAGATGAATAAAGTGCAATTTTTTTTTTTGAGTGAGCAAATGAGATGGGCCCAGGAGGAGTATCCAAATGCAAATTTACAAGAGGGGCAGGCAGTTTCAAAGCCACCAAGAATAACACCAAAACAAAAGCAGGGAGAGTGGGTGGGGAACTAACTGAAAAACAAACAGATAGTATTCATTGCAACACAAATAAATAAATTTAAATACTGTATTATTTGAAAAAAGTGCAGATAAAGATTTACTTAAATTCACTTATTTGTCCAGTTGATTGCAGGTAGGTCTTAGCCGGCCAAAGCTCAGAGTTTAAGCAGAAAATAATCCAAAATGTACCACTTATATAAGGCAAAAAACGATTATCAATGAAGTGAAACTACCCCCACTTATCACTGGCTATGCAGGAATTCTAACTAGCACTAAATTCTAACAAGCATTAACTGAAAAAACAGAGCCACAACTTCCAGCTAGATAGTATTCAATGCAACACAAATAAATCAATTTAAATGCTGTATTATTTGAAAAGAGATGCTAGATTCTCACCTCTCACAACTACAGCAGGAAGTGCAGTCAGTTACTGAATAGTTAGTCCTGCCTGGAAAGAAGGTGCAACCCCCCCCCCCCCACAAACTGATAAAGAATACTACACCAGGTAGTGCAGGAGGGAATAATGTGTCAGTAAGGCACTAGAGGGACCAGGTAGTCTAGCAAAAATGGGACCCTGTGTTTATTTTTCAAATATTTATTTATAATATTTTAAATTCTTGATCATCAGAGTGTTACTGATTCATGTATACCAATATAATAGTTTTTTTTCTGCAGTTCAAGTAGGTATTTAGGCCTGGTTGGGCGTGTGATTTTTTTTTGTATGTTCACCATCTTGTTTTCCAGTGAAACATTTCATGCCTTACTGTGGGCATTGATCATGCTCTGAAAATTTGTTGTGTATTTATGAGGTTCTTATTTGTCCCATAGCTTGAGTGATATGGAATTAAAGAAATAAACTGCATTGTTTAATGTAAGTGATATATTGAGGAATAACCATTTCAGCAGTGAGTGATAACTCATTACCCATTTCATTTGGGGAGATGACTTAGAGCTCGAACAAATAAAGAAATCTAATAATCAGGATTTTGAGTTTAGGTTCAAATTTGCTCCCTCTACAAAGGTGACCTAAAAATCACTGGTGTTAGCAGCCATTAAATGGAGAATGTGTCTAGTAAAGATTTTATTTTTGACACTCCTAGGTTTTACATTAATGAGTTGTGATAACCTCTATGCATTGCACTTTGAGAGAGTATGAGTACTGTTTTACTGGATTATCAAAATATGTAGTTAGAATAAATTCTATTTGACTATTACTATGCACCCATTAAAGTGTTTGAATTACTGCTACATGTTTTAGATGGGGATAGGTATTGCACAAGCTAGCTCTCCTTGTGGATCATGTTAAGCCTAGCTGATTTTCCTGGGTGAGAATCAAACTCATCTTTTTTGAGGTAAATACCTTAACCATTATGCCAAACCCCAGCCTCTGCTGGCCACTGAAGGCTGCTAAGATGGGTGGTACGTAAGGAATGCAGTGAGACAGCACAAAAATATAAGAAGCTTGGACTTCCTTATATTACTGAAATTAGGGGAAGAGACACTTTAACCTATATGTAATTACTGAAGAAGCTTTGGCCCAAGTTTTCTGTGAGTATTCCAGTGCAAAGCTCGAGTATTATTTTAGTTTGATATGCCAGTTAAGTTTGTCAGCTCAATCATATTCACTTTTTATGCAAATGTAGGTTAGAAAATACCATTATGAGGCTTGAGTATTTTTTTAGTTTGATGCACCATATAGGCTTAATTGTTCACTTATATTTATTTTTTGTGCAACCTGGGGTTGCAGTTAACTATTATGTTAATAGCATCATCATCCTGGCGATTATAAATGAAAACACCATTGCTAAGATGTACAGTAGTTGTGTTTTTTTTTTTTTTTTGCACCCTGTAGTTTGTTGGATGGTGCATTTGTAACTGGTGAGAGTTGAAGGGCATCTGCTTTCTGGGACATTTTATTTTCACTGACTTATAAGTCAGTTTTTTTTATTATGGTTGTACCTGAGCTATCTCTTTTTCTGTCGTATTCCTTTAATGTTTCCCAGTCAGAAGAAACCTTTAGCTAATCTTACGTTTCCTTTACTATTAGGATTAGTAAACAAGGGGCGGCCACGGTGGTGCAGCAGTTAGCGTTGTCGCCTTACAGCAAGAGGTTCTCTGGTTCGATCCTAGGCTGGGGTGCCTTCTTTGCGGAGTTTGCATGTCCTCCCTGTGGTCGCGTGGGTTTTCTCTGGGTGCTCTGGTTTCCTCCCACATCCAAAAGACATGCTGTAGGTGGATTGGACACTCTAAATTGGCCCTAGGCACGAGTGTGTGCGTGTGTGTACCTTCCATGGAAGGTTGGATGCCGGGCTGGCAACTCGACACCATAAAACTCTACTGCCATTCATGAGCGGACAGGTGATCCTCTGTGGTGACCCCTAACCCGGGAAAAGCCGGAAGAAGAAGAAGATTAGGATTAGTAAACAAGACTGGTGTGTGTGTGTGTGTGTGTGTGTGTGTGTGTGTGTGTGTGTGTGTGTGTGTGTGTGTGTGTGTGTGTGTGCGTGTGTGCGTGTGTGCGTGTGTGCGTGTGTGTGTATGTATATGTGTGTGTGTATATTTTTATGTAAAAATATAGGAAACTCAATTAACAAGTTCTTTATTAGGACTGCATTTTTCTTCAAAGCTTAAATTATAAATTTAAAAAAAAATCCAACACATTAAAAGCTGTTTTTTAACTACAAAAACAATATTTTCTAAGTGCTATAATGTCCTCCATGGAGGGCATTATAGGGAAATAATGGACCTTCCAGGGGTGAGGAGGTCATTTGCCTGTGGCATTGTGCCTCACAACAACCCTGGAAAGTCTATTATTTCCCTGTAACATCCACCTTGTTAGGCATTACCGCTTGCATAATTTGCTGTCGTATTTACCTCCCAGGTATTTCTGAAGATGATTGCATAATATCTATATAGGAAGCAATGTAATTTCCAATTACAGTGAAAATATCTATTGCCCTCTTCTTTTGTCTACTCTTTCTGTAAGTTGTAAAGTCTAGCCTTCACTACTAGAGGAAAAGAACAGGCAGCATGGTAAGTTAGTAGGTCTGAATTTAGGAGGATAGGAGCACAGAAATGTCAGTGATATCAATTTAAACAAATCTTTTTCTGAAGAAGTCTAATTTTTATAACTTTTGAGAGAGAAGTACTAAACCTTTTAATAAAGTCCACTAAATGGTGCCATAGTTATTTTGCTTTCCTTGTTTAACAGTGGCCTTTCCTCCCTAGCTGTTTTTTTTTTGTTTTTATACAGGATATGACTTTGTTTTTACCTGATTGTTTGGGGCAAAGTGATGAAGCCATGACCACTGCCATGATCACCCAAATCTGAGCAGTGGCTCAGACACTGGACTAGCTGAAAGGTGGAGGGTGGGAATGAGCACTTAACATTTACTCATCCATCCTGGGGAGGAATAGGTTCTTGTATGTACTAGGCTTGATGCCTTTGGGGGCTATTTTAAGCCTTTACAGTTTCCCTTTTGGTGCTTGAATTAACCAATCTTATTTGGTGTTAGATTGGCCTTACCCATCCCATGGTTGATAATTATATATTACCCATAGTGAGAATAAGTGGAATCATATCAGAGATAATTTAAGGGGACCCATGTGTGGGATAAAACATTTTAGAACTGCTTATGTTCATTTTTTTTCCCAATAGTTTCTCAGTTGTTTTAGAATGATAGTTTCCGTGCCAGCCAGTTTGCTGCCTTGCATGGGGAGGCTTGCAGGCCACAGATACTATTAACTGGGGAGTCTCCTACAGGGTGTTGAGAGGAGATCTATGCCTAGCATAAAAAGGTATCATTGGATCCCACTATGTTGGACCTCTGGCATATCCACAAAACAAGCAGCACCATTATTACCCATTCTAAATAATTAAACTTTGCCTGTGATATAAATAGGACCTGCTGGAGAGAGACAGCTATATATCTCAGAGAATACCACTTCTCTGGAACAAGCTCCCCATCCATGTGAAGTAGTTTCTCCCTAACCAATTCAAGTGTAAATTGGACAACTGGATGGGAAACCGGAAATGTACCCGTGGTTTGGCACCTATGTGTCTAATGGACACAGAAGACCTCTAAGTGGCTCATCTCCCCGGCCCCTGCTTGTAAATGTTTCATCTTCCAAGCTCCTGCTTGTAAATGTTTCATCTCTCAAGTTTCTGCTTACACTACCAAGGGTACCAGAACTTGTCAGAGATTTGGTATGCATAACTAAACTTAGAGGCCCCAGTGGTCATTAGCCTAATACACGTGTATGAACCTACAAACCTATGTTGGCTTGACTGTCCCAAGCTACTGAAAATAACCTTTATTGTCCTGTGTGAGAGAGCATGCACTTGTCAGAAGATGTAGGTGGCCTTTGCTGTGACATGGGTGACCTGTAGACCACCAGGGGAGAGGTTAAGGACTTAAAGTTGAAAAGCCCTGATGGATGCCAGTATTGCAGCCCATGTCATTAGCTCTTGTCTCACTGGGAACAATTGGCCAGGTACAGCTGTCTCCCTGTAATGAATGAATGGGTCAGTGGTTTGCGAGGAGGGATGATGGATGGAAGGCAGCAGGGTACCAACAATAATATATATGAATTTCTATATAGCTTAGTAAGCATAGCCCCGTAACAAAGCGGTTTGCAGTATATTGCCCTAACTTTTACGTTAGCCACTTCTTCAGAGTATCTTTTGATTGTAACAGTTGTTAATTGTTTGAAACAAGCCAAGCAGTTTTCTTGCATTGTAAAAGAACTAAATTTATCATGGCCCTGATCTTTTGGGCAAGCCTTGAGTGATTTGACCACTTCTGCTCATGTTGTAGGGTCATAAAAACTGTATAAAAAAGGGTGCATGTGCATATGAAAAAAAAAAGTACAGGGTCGGTCTGCTAGGCAGAAACAGCCATATGACTTGTCAGTTAATTGCATTTTAATAAAAAGTTACTTTTTGTTTCAGTGTTGCATTTCCATATTGCTAATAGAATTATGTGACTTAAAGCATGTTCACTTGGTCAGTAAACACCTCAACTTTATTTCATTAATGTTCATATTTATCTAATAAGTCAGCATAAGTGACCCAGCTAGAATGTAACATACTGTGTTTTGTGGATCATGATTTCTATGTCTCAGTTCTTTTAATCTAGCATATAGTTTTTTTCATCCATTGATTAATATACTCCCAAACACACTAAGGTAGTATTCCTTGATTTACAGTCTCCAGTGCAGTAAACGAACATGACAGTGACATCAAAAGAAATTGTGAACAGTCAGCTATTTCACCTGCTGCTCCCCTGAAAACAGCGAATGTGGCCAGCCAACCGCTAGATGAACATTCTAAAGGATCAGCTAATGAAGAGAGCTCTGGAGGACCTGCAGCTATCCAAGCTGAAAAACATGAATCATGTGTCACAGGTATGAGTATGTAGCAAGTCATGAACAGCATCAAAAACATATGGTGATTTTTTTAAATCTATTTTTGGCCACTTTGTCATTTAGAACCTAATGCATCGAAGTGTGGTAACTAGCAAAATGCAACACTAAAGCAAATAAATATTCTGCAGCAGTATAACTGCACATAGCAAAATCGTTTCAATATGGCATACGAGTCATATCATACTAATGAGGTTCTTAAAGCAGCAATCCAGTAATGCTGATGTTAAATGCACATCAGTTTTTTTCAGTACTGTATAAACTGGGAACAATGAATAAGCCAAGTTAATCACTAGAGATGAATGTGACATGTTTTATCGTGTTTAATGAAGAATTATAAAAACTTGTGACTTATCAGATCTAGTTACACATTTTTTTCTGTCTTGAAATACGAATTTCCAGTTATCATTGGTAGTTAGCTGAGGAAGGCTTGATCTGTTTCACTATATTTGTTCATGAGTTAAGATCATGGAAATGTGTTAAAATATGAGGTAAAATGCAAATAAACAAGGTGTTTATGTTTGACCAAAACAGCTTTGTAGCTTTGAAAATCTAAATTTTATTAAACAGTGTTACTGTTCTTATACGTTTCTACATCTCAGGTATTATAATAATACTGTGTGAGTAGCTATTTGCCTTAGCTCTGGATAACTGATTAATGACAACAGAAGCAGCTTACTGCTTTGTGTACCTTAGCTGCATGTGTGAACCAAACAAAAGTAACAGGTTAGGACAGACACTTGAATGGTAGGGAATTAGAATTAAAAACTTTGTTCATTGCTCTTATTCTCCTCTCTAGTCTTTTTTGCTTTTACTTTAGATTATGCTAAGTATAACTGTTCTCTGCATTGGATCTGGACAGGTTTAAGGAGACTATTACATAAACAGGTAATTTTTATTTATTTTTTATTTATTTTACATTTGTTAACCGGGCTAGTCTGGCTGGATACATGTCCATTTTCAGCAGAGGCCCGAGGAGAAAAGCTCCACTATCATGCTATAACTTTACACATTAAAAAGATACTACTAATAAGATATAAATAAAACAATAATCAATCAAAGATGACATAAGAAAAACAAAGTAAAATCGATTATACAGTATTACTAGGCTTGAGTGGCTCAATACATGTATATTTTTTGCAGAGGGCTTGGAGGAAAGCTCCTGTATTATACTAGAAACTTTATATTTTTCAAAAAATCACTAGAGCAGAAAAGATACAAACATTACAAAAAGCAAGATACAATTTAAAATCCAGAGTTGGGTATGAGAGCAGGTAGTGTAACGGTTATCAGTCAGGATTCAAGCATGGGCATAGCCAGTGATTTTGCAAATGAATTCTAATCTGTTTTTTGAAAAGGTGACATGAGGCTAGGGAGGTAAGTTCAGTGGGAAGTTTATTCCAATATGATCCGATAGCGTTTGCAAATAAGGAGTCACCTGCTTTATTATGAGATTTGATAGTAGTTACTAGGAGCTTGTTGGCTGATCAAGTGAAGTAAGATTTTTATAAGGTGTTATAAGGTTTTTCAGTATGGGTGTGTTGGAAGGGTAATTTAGAATTTTAAAAGTGATGATAAATTGCTGCAGGAGTATTAGGTTTGGAAGTTCAAGCCAGTTGAGTTTCTTTAAGTTAAGACAGTGATGAGTACGGAAAGGAGAGCCAGTTGCAAATCTGGCAATGCTGTGGTAGGCTAAGTTAAGTTTCTGAAGGTTAGCTTTAGAAAGGTTGATAAAGGAGGAGAGGCATACAGAAGTGTGGAGATGAGGTGAGTTTGGGCAAGAGATACTCGGGATGTTGGAGTCAGAAAGGGCTTAAGTCTGTAAAGGGCTCCTATCTTTTTATTTACTGTCTTGATAGTTAAATCAACGTGTAAGTCAAAGTTTAGCTGATTGTCTATGGTGACACCTAGCAGTTTTGTAGAATGGTCAGGCTTGATGATAGTGCCATTGCAGGACATGATGGAAAAAGTGATTGGAGTGGATTTAAGGGTTGGGGTGAAGAGTAGAAGTTTGGTTTTTTTGGGATTTAGGAGGAGACAGATATGTTGAAACCATTTTTCTGCTGCTGTGAAAACCAATTGAGTAGAGGAGTGAAGTTCTACTGGGGATGAAGCAGAGCAGATGAGAGTAGAATCATCAGCATACTGTATACAGGTGGATGTAAAATAATGAAACCATAGAACATGCTTGATTTAGTGCTTTTACTTTGGCCACTGGAGTTTTGTTGAGCAGATTTTTGTGTTTCAGTTCTTTAATTTGGTGTTTTTTTTTGGTCAGGAACTGTTCATAGGTTCATAGATTAGTACTAAGCTAACTGCCCTTGCAAGCCATTTTAAGCCTAGCCAATTCTCCCTTGTGAGACTCAAACCCTGCACCTTGTGTTTGTAAGGCAAACACCTTAACCACTAGGACACCCTCCCACCCTTCATGTCTTCATATACTGAACTTGTCAAGATTCAGCTAAATGAGATTCAGCCCATTTCTCTAACATTGCTGTGCTGTCATGGGTAGTTAAGTGGGTGTAAGGGGCAAAGCCTCTCAAATTTTGGGATTACAGTGTGCAGCCTTCTACTCCAGGTAATTCGATTGCTGACATTGTACTGCAGCATTAGAGATACGCTGCACTCCTGAGTGTGTCATCCTTTGGATAAGATATTAAACCAGGGTCCCATCTGCTTGAGCTGGCAGTAGCTCATGTTGTAAAAGATTGCATGACACCTATGAAAAAGAGTAGGAGAAAGTCTCCAATCTCCTGTCCAAATCCTCCACCCCAGTAGAAAAATACTACGTGAATCTCCCGTAAAAAGAGGCCACTAACCTAGTGAGACTAACCCAGTCAACAAATGATAAATAAAATAAAGAACACTTTATTTTGATGAGTTTGCAGGAGCTAAATCTTACTGAGTTGTGTTTTGACAAGATAAGTTACAATAACTTACCATGAAAGTAAGAGATCATGAGTTAGTTTATTTATTTATTTTTTGCTTCTAAGTCTCCAGTATAGTAAATGAACTACAAGATGACAGCAAACAAAAATTTGAAGAATTAGATGTTTTATCTGCTTCCCAAGAAACATCAGATGTGGCCAGTTGTGTACCAGATGAACAGTCCATGCGAGAATTTAATCAAGAAAATAGTAAAGGAGTAACACCAGTCAAGGTTAGACACAGACACACCAGTGCTGGAGGTAGGAGCATACAGTGAGAAAATGTAATCTGTGTGTGTGTGTGTGTGTGTGTGTGTGTGTGTGTGTGTGTGTGTGTGTGTGTGTGTGTGTGTGTGTGTGTGTGTGTGTGTGTGTGTGTGTGTGTGTGTGTGTCTGTGTGTGTGTCCTGCAATAGACTGTCAGCTCAGCTGAGGCTAGTTTCTCTGCCTTAAACTCTGGCTCCCCTGCATCCCTCAGTTGAATTGATATAACTGGAAGAATGAATAACTAGAATCTTGACCAAGTGGAATGGCAGAAGGCTGTTACACAAAATCTGCTTGCACTGATGGCTAGCCTAATGTTTATAAGCCCATTGATTTCTTGAATCCTTTGTACTCTTGAGAAACACTGTGAAGACCAATGAATTATTAATATATTAAAGGTTTAAGAGATGCAGAAGTCTTTCTTCTTTATACAATAATATAAAAATACCCATTTAATATGGGGCTGTTTAGGGCAACACTTCTTAATATTACACAGTGAAGACTCTAACTTTGCTGGGTCATTCTTTCAGTTTTCACAGAAGTAAAGAAGACACATCACTATGGAAAGTTTTGGATGTTACCACTTAGTTTCCATAAAATAAATGCTACATATAATTCTAGCACTTGAGGTGCTACTGCTACAAAGTGATGATTATCCTGGCTTAAATCTTGCCATGTAACCATTAAAACTTGTTCTTAGTTTAACTGACATTGTGTTATCTTGCTATATTTTAATAATTATGGAATTTAACCAGTAGTTCTTCAAACCCCACAAAATAATTTTACCAGTCTAAATTGCATGCACTTAAGGTTCATAGTGACATCTGCTGCCCGTCTACAGATAAGTGATTGTTTACTTCATCACATCTTGTGCATCGCTTACTTCTGCCTAAACACATTTTCTTAGTTATGTTGTTGCATGTCGAGTAGAACCACTGGAGTGATCCCTGGGGTGTATTTTCTATTTCCCATCCACTCATCAAGATTTCTCTTCAAGATGGCCAGTGAGGTGCTCTGTTTGACATGTATGGGAAGTCTATTCCATAGCATGGGCAGTCTCTGGGTTATGAACCTGTCCCTCCAGCACATTCTGTTGATTGTGGTAATGAGGTTGAGGTCTCTGGAGCGTGTGGTGTGGAGGGATTGGGATTTCTTTAGATGTAGCATTTCTAACAGAGCTGGGTCAGACGTGGCTTTATAAGTCAAGCAGAGATCGCCTCTAAGTAGGCGATATGAGACAGAATAGTTGGAATTTTTTTGAGTCTGTCCATATAGGACAAGCGTTTATGGTCTAGGATCCTCTTTGTAAGGTACTTTTGCAGCCTCTCCAGTTGTTGCAGATGTCTAGTGAGGTACATGCCTGAATTTTCTTGATGAGAAACCTCTGAGGCCTGTCCAGCTGCTGCAGAAGTCTAGTGAGATACATACAGAAGGGAACATTGTACTCTATTATTGGTGTGATGAGAGACGAGTACAGGGGAATAATAACCTTTTTAACTTGGATGCTATACCCTTGCTTTATTAGGTGTGCAATGTGGAAGGCCTTCCTTACTACTGTGGACACCTGATGAGTAAAATTAAGGCTGCTATCAACTCACATTCCTAAATCTGTCACCACTGGGTTTGAACTTAGGGGGATATTATTAATGTTGTGACTTTGTGCGCTTGTATGTTTCTTTCTCTTTATTTATTTAAAATTGGGCAGTATTGGGAGTGTGTGTGTGTGTGTGTGTGTGTGTGTGTGTGTGTGTGTGTGTGTGTGTGTGTGTACGCATGCGTACGCATTGTGAATGTCTGTGCTCCTGTACAGCTTTATTTCATGTTGCCTTATCAACAGGGCTTTCAGTTAAGTTAAGAATGCTTGATGTAAATTTTTTTTTTTCAAGTTAGCCTCATTGTTGCCTTAATTTCTTTTGTGAGTTAAAGCCAGCTTTGCCTTCTAGAGTGATATGAATTTCAGAGAAGTGATGTCTTGGATTGCCCTTAACTGTTCCATAAAGAGTGTCACACTTACTCTCCCCAACTGCATACATGGCTCTGGCTGAAAATGTATTGCTTCCTAAGTTGAAATATGGGGTTGCTATTGTGGCTGCACTCTCCAATAGGAACTCCCACCATGTATAAACCACAGTCAACAAAATTTACCACCTTGCCCTTTTGGCAGATTCAAATACCTGTCATTATGATCATTAAAACATTTACACTGGCTTCTTAATAACTGGTGGATCCTGAAATTCAGCATCGCCCACCCTTTATGAAAGTTTTTTTTTCGGTTAGAGATCCCACTTATCCGTTCAGAAGTAACACAAATGTTACTACTTACTGAATAGACTCTATTTGGGCTTAGCAATAAGAGAGAGGGCATTTTCTAAAAATGTCCCACTTAGCTGGAACCACTAACCATGTAACACATAAGTGTATATTACATATATTATATAATATAATATTATTAGTATATATATTCACTATAATTGATATTCTACAGACTACTAAGAGGTGACCTGTGTCTAGCATATAACACATCTTCTGATCAATTACCGATGGATTTACTGCACATCATCAAGTCAAATGGCCTCAGAAGTACTTGGCCCAGGGATGTAAACCTATTCTGCAGTATCCAAAAATGGTTTGGAGGGACAGGTATATTTTGCAGAGGATAATGCTGCTGAGGGACAGACTCCCCATCCACATAAAACAAAGTTCATCCCTGTCTATTTTCAAGTGCAAATTTGATCTATGTATGTGAAAGAAAATATACCCCTGGACTGCCCCATGCACTACTAATGGACAGAGGCAGCTTCTAAATGCTTTATCCTATGAATGGGTTCCCTCAAATTATCTATGGTATGATCCCAGTTATACTTATTAGAGGTAATATAGATTTACTGACCATGGATAGGTAAGGTTAGTGTATAACCAAATGGGATAGGTCATATCAAACTCAAAAGAGAAATTGGCTAGGCTTAAAATGGTCTGAACGGCAGCTACCCTAATACTTACCTATGAACCTATGTAATGTGCATAAGAAAGAATATTGGAGGGTTATAAAAATAAACTAAGGGATTATTTCTTGAGTATTAATGTAGGTATTTTAGGGAAACCCTCAAAGTTCATAAAAACTGAAAAAGTATTTTCACAGATTTAAGGTTTGAAAAAGTGTTTCAGGAGCTTCACCTACATTTTGTCAGGAGAATATTTATTGAAGCTTCAGCTAGGTGAAATGAACAATAAAAAGTATTTTTTGTAGCTGGCAAGTGCTTTGCAAACTCACCCCTCTCACACACACACACACATATATGTGTATGTATATATATATATATATATATATATATATATATATATATATATATATCATCATCATCATCATCGTCTTCTTTCGGGTGTTCCCATTAGGGGTCACCACAGCGGATCATCTGTTTCCATTTCTTCCTGTCCTCTGCATCTTGCTCTGTCACACCAGCCACCTGCATGTCTCATCACATCCATAAACCTTATCTTAGGCCTTCCTCTTTTCCTGTTACCAGGCAGCTTCATCCTTGGTATCTTTTTCCCATTATACTCAGCATCCCTCCTCAGCACATGTCCAAACCAACATAATCTTGCCTCTCTGGCTTTGTCTCCAAACATTCCAACCTAGGCTGACCCTCTAATATACTTATTCCTAATCCTGTCCACCCTCGTCACACCCAGTGCAAATATTAACATCTTTAACTCTGTCACATCCAGCTCAAACTCCTGCCTTTTTGTCAATGCCACTGTTTCCAACCCATATAACATAGCTGGTCTCACTGCCCTCTTGTAGACCTTCCCTTTCACTCTTACTGGTACTCGTCTGTCACAAATCACTCCTGACACTCTTCTCCACCTACGCCATCCTGTCTGCACTCTCTTCCACACTCACCATTACTCTGAACTATTGATCCCAAGTATTTAAACTCATCCACCTTCGCCACCTCTACTCCTTGCATCCTCACCATTCCTCTATCCTCCCTCTTATTCACACACATATATTCTGTCTTAGTCCTGCTGACCTTCATTCCTCTTCTCTCTAGAGCATATCTCCACCTCTCCAGGGTCTCCTCCACCTTTTCCCTACTCTCACTACAGATCACAATGTCATCTGCAAACATCATAGTCCACAGGGACTCCTGTCTGATCTCATCTGTCAACCTGTCCATCACCATTGCAAATAAGAAAGGGCTGAGAGCTGATCCTTGATGTAACCCCACCTCCACCTTAAACGCATCTGTCACTCCCACCCGACCTCACTGCTGTCACACTACCCTCGTACATATCCTGTACCTCTCTTACATACTTCTCTGACACTCCCGACTTCCTCATACAATACCACATCTCCTCTCTAGGCACCCTGTCATATGCTTTCTCTAAGTCTACAAAAACACAATGCAACTCCTTCTGACCTTCTCTGTACTTCTCCATCAACACTCTTAGAGCAAACATCGCATCTGTAGCAAGGGGGTGCACTTACACCCCCCTGGAACAGGCTGATCAAAAGATTCATTTTCTTTTAAATTAAAAAAAAAGTTTTTTTTTTTTTTTTTAAGGACATTCTTCTTTAAGAACATAGGAAACAATAGAGCAAGCAGAAGGGAATGCCCTTTACAGCTGCAAGAAACCTGTTTTAGGACCCAACGGAGGACTCATCATGCGTACATCCATTGCATGGTTTTAAACACAAAAGTGCGCAGGTCTCAGAATCCCAGTCATATCATTGCTGCCAGATTCACCCACAGGAAGCAGGGATGTCAGGAGGCATACTGTACGCATTTCAGTACAGTTTATCTGGAGTTGGGGGTAGAATCTGGCAGGCACTAGGACCCCTCAGGACTGTGACTCTCGCATTCTCTTCCCGCACTTTAGTTGTGAGGGAGACAGAGTGAGACCGAGAGTGTGGACTGTGAAGAAACAGCAATACCCATCAGGTTAGTGACTACACTATATTTAATTTTCTAAATACTACCGGCTTTAAGTCTCTTATTTGTGTGAATACAGCCCCTTAAAGCATAACAATCGGAAAACAGGTTTTAATTCCTAGAGCAGTAAGTCCTGTTAAAACAAGGGCATTTGCAAACAAATTAAACAGGCATGTTTGCTGCAAATCTACTCACAGTTTCTTTATTAAAGCAAAACTTTCTTAGAAAAACAGGTTTACTTCGCCATGAAAACCTCTCTGAAACATCGGCTCAGACTCTCTCAGTGTTTACATCGCCAAGTGCTTAGCTTTCTACCAACATTTTGGTTTCATTCGCCACCATCATCCCAAGTGTCACTTTTGAATGTTAGCATTCTACCTGACAATCCTAAAGGACAGCTTGTCTTTCTAGGAAGGAAGGAACTTCCAGGGCTGCGTTTAACATGCAAGTTGCAACAAGCATGGGTTTAGTCAATCACACACATCTCACCTGCCCAGTAATATATTGAATCCTATCCGATAAAGACTTTAACAAATGAAACAGCTTTCCACAAAACTGGAAGGGGCAATGGCATGTTTAAAAATTGATAATTATTAGTTTTACTCAAATGCACCAACGAAACACACATAAGACACACAGAAAAAATCAGTAGTACGGCATTATGTGTTTAAGCGCAAAACCAGCCACCACTGATGAAAAGAACACAAAAACTATGGCAATAGCTTTTAAATGTTTGGCGACTGTGTGCATGAGTTAGTCTCTGATTGATGAAGTTCTTTATTAAAGAATGAAGCGCTTTCTATATTTTTGGGGTTCTTTTCACAGTGGCTGGTTTTGTGGTTATATGTAGATTGCCGTTCCTGTAGAAGGTTCTTTGTTTTTTTTTTTTTTGGCTAATTTAATTACCACTGCTTGAGCCATCACCAGCTACCACGTGTGAATGTGCTGTGCGCCAGCAATCAACCTTCTGCAGAGTGATTGGTGGGTTAGCAACTGGGCGGCCGGAACTGTAGGGTGAATGCCCCCCCCCCCCCATTTTGCATCATGATGACTGTCTGCCTCCTGCTGTGTTGTAGAGAAAGAATAAATTAATTTTCTGTTGTTAAGCAGCTTATTCTCTATTTGAAAAGTACAGAATGAGACTTCCCATTTGCGGCTGAGCATTTCCGTGTTTGCAGCTGCGCAGTTGCTTCCTTGCCTTTTCCCATGTTGCTGATTTGCCATTCGTTTTTGTTTGCCTGGCTGTGCCAGTTGGAACTTGTTGGTGGAGACCGGGAAATTTAAACCAAGGTGTTGTTCCACTTAATAAGTAGCTAATGCATTCTTAAGCACTCTTAGCATAACTCTCAATCTTAGCACAATGAATTTGGACAAAGCCAGCAATAATGTGTGGATAAAAGCCCCAAAATAGGGCCATATATTAAATGTTTATCTTATAAACTTAGAAAGTTGCTAGAATATCAGGATTTGTGTTTGCATGCATTTTCTGATTCTGAAGTATATGAAGTCTGATACCTCACAATTATCCAGATTTTTGCCTCATATTTTCAGATTGTTTCTCATAAAATTGTGTTTTTTTCTGGCAAATCATTGAAGACTGAAGTTGAGTTTTAGACTTCATATCCTCAGAAAATGCATACTAATGCAAACAATTTTGTTCTGTTCACTTTCTAAGGAGGTTGGGGGATGTATGTGTGTGTCATACCTCTCAACTGTACAGATTTTCACAGAGGCTGAGGTATGTGTGTTTGAGAGTGAGTGAAATGCCCTATTTAGAGTTAGCAGGTGGAATTTATTTTCAAGGAATTGTGAGCTTCAAGGGAAGAGAAGTTTACTACTGCTCATGCTAAGTCTGCTTAAAATGTGCAACTGTTTCGTTTAGCAAATTACATCACTATTGTGGTGTAGAATTTCAAAGCAGTCTTAGTAGTGCAGCAGGTAGCATACTTGCATCTTGATGTAGAGGGCTGTAGGTTCTACTCCCACCGCATGTAGATTTGTGTAGGGGGTGGAGTGTTGCAGTCCTGAGCATGTCCTTCTTTGGATGAGATGTCTAGTAACTATGAACCTGTGTTTCCACTTGCCACTTATTCCTATTGCAATATACAAGCTTAGCATTTTTTAAATGTAACATAGGCAATTTATTGTTTAAGGCCAGCCAGCAGGCACTGAATTTGTAGATGAAACACTGAAATATAAAGCTGTTTTCTAGCAACAACCTCTCCATTAGTTTCAGATCTCTTTAATGTGAAATTATTCTGATGACTTTTACTTCTGCAGAGATTGTGCATATTGACTGATATTGGTGGATTGTAATGATAGAGATTTAAGTGGCCTTTTATGGTTGAAATGTTCTGAAGTGCGCAATTTGTCATTTTTGGTTCATATGTTTTATTTCATTGCTTACTGGAAAAAAAGTTCAAAACTATAAAACGCACTCTAAGTGGTGTTGTATTAACAAGGGATATAATTCAATTTATTATATATTATAATTAATAGAATCAGGAAGGTGAATCAAAAAAGCAGTTATGCATGGTTCTGAAATGTGTGCAAGGGGCCTATGATTTGAAAACTGTCCAAAGGTAAACTTAACCTGCCACTGGCCAGATGCATTTTCTTTGAATGTGGGTTTCAAATGTAGAGACGTTTTAATGCTAAGTCTGTTTTCATTGTAAGACTATTGCTTTGTTTAAGTTTAGCAAATGTCTATCAGTGTTTGTGTTATAAAATAGGAGGTTACTAGGCTATTGGCCCTAAGGCCCTAAAATTTGAAATAAAAGTTGTAAATTAAAACCAAATATCTGTAATCATTGTAGAAGTAAAGTATAAAACAGTATGCACACCGAGAGTTTTGAACAGTATTTATGGCAACTGGGGAGAAATAGCCAAGTAATGAGATACTGGAATGGCTTTGTGTGTTGGGGGGGGGGGGGTTGAAGGGGGTGGGGTTGGGGGTGGTGCTTTGAAAGGGGCGGGGTTGGGGCGGTGCTCCGGGTTTGCACCCCCTGCAAAAAATCCTGTGGGCTCCCTTGATCTGTAGTGCTCTTTCCCGGCATGAAACCATACTGCTGATCACTAATCATCACGTCCCTTCTTAATCTAGCTTCCACTACTCTTTCCCATAATTTCATGCTGTGACTGATCAATTTAATCCCTCTGTAGTTACTACAGCTCTGCACATCACCCTTATTCTTAAAAATTGGTACCAAAACACTTTTTCTCCATTCCTCAGGCATCCTCTCACTTTCCAAGATTTCATTAAACAATCTGGTTAAAAACTCCACTACCATTTCACCTAAACACCTCCATGCTTCCACAGGTATGTCATCTGGACCAACAGCCTTTCCATTCTTTATCCTCTTCATAGCTATCCTTAATTCATCCTTGCTAATCCATTGTACTTAATGATTCAATATCCCCACATCATCCAACATTCTCTCCCTCTCATTCTCTTCATTCAACAATCCCTCAAAGTACTCTTTACATCTCCTCAACACACTCTCCTAGCTTGTGAGTATGTTTCCTTCATTATCCTTTATCACCTTTACCTGCTGCACATCTTTCCTAGCTTGGTCCCTCTGTCTAGCCAATCGGCACAGGTCTTTTTCTCCCTCCTTAGTGTCCAACCTTTCATACAACTCTTCATATGCCTTATCCTTAGCCTTCGCCACCTCTCTCTTTGCCATGCACCTCATCTCCTTATACTCCTGTCTACTTTCTTCATCTCTCTGACAATCCCACTTCTTCTTTGCCAACCTCTTTCTCTGTATACTCTCCTGTACTTCCTCATTCCACCACCATGTCTCCTTGTTGTCCTTCCTCTGTCCAGATATCATACCAAGCACCTTTCTAGCCATCTCCCTTACTAGCTCTGCTGTAGTTACCCAGCTATTTGGTAATTCTTCACTGCCACTCAGTGCCTGTCTTAACTCATCTCTGAACTCCACCTCACAATTGCCCTTTTTCAATTTCCACCATTTGTTCCTTGGTGCTGCCCTCACACTCCTCCTCCTCTTCTTGATTACCAACGTCATCCTACAAACCACCATCCTATGCTGCCTAACTACACTTTCCCCGGTCACCACGTTACAGTCTCCAATCTCCTTCAAACTGGCCCTCCTACATAAGATATAATCTACATGTGTGCGTCTTCCTCCACTTTTGTATGTCACCCTATGCTCCTCCCTCTTGTTAAAATATGTATTCACCACAGCCATGTCCATCCTTTTCGCAAAATCCACTACCATCTGACCTTCTGCATTCCTTTGTTTAACACCATACCTACCCATCACTTCCTCATCCCCTCTGTTCCCTTCACCAACATGCCCATTGAAATCTGCTCCAATCACCACTCTCTCACCCTTGGGTGCAGTCATCACCACTTCATCCAACTCACTCCAAAATTTTTCTTTCTCATCCATCACACACCCAACTTGTGGAGCATATGCACTAACAACATTCATCATTACACCTTCAATTTCCAGCTTCATAAACATCACTCTATCCGACACTCTTTTCACCTCCAAAACACTCTTAGCATACTGTTCCTTCAAGATAACTCCTACGCCATTTCTCCTCCCATCCACACCATGATAAAACAATTTGAACCCACCTCCGATCCACCTAGCCTTATTCCCCTTCCATCTCGTCTCTTGCACACACAATATACCAACCTTCCTTCTGTTCATCATATCAGCTAGCTCTCTCCCTATACCAGTCATACTGCCAACATTCAAAGTCCCAACCCTCACTACCACAGTCCTAGCCTTTCTCCTCTCTTCCTGCCTTCAGCCATGCCTTCCACCTCTTCTCCTCCTTCAGCCAACAGTAGCCCAATTTCCGCCAGCACCCTGTTGGCTAACAGTACTGGTGGCTGTCGTTGTTAACACGGGCCTCAACCGATCCGGTATGGAAATATTTACTAGTGTCCGCATGAATTATTTGGTGAAGTTTTACACCGGATGCCCTTCCTGATGCAACCCTCCCCATTTATCTGGGCTTGGGACCGGCACAAAGAAATGCACTGGCTTGTGCATCCCCATTCAACCATGGATCAAAAAGAAAAGCCCATACACTCTTGCATCAATGCAGAACAGAAGAAACCAAACTGCCAGAGAATTTGCTTGTAAAAGTGATGTGGGCATCCACTTTTCAGTTATCCAAAAGTAACACAACTACAAATATGGGACAAAATAGAGATTGTATCAGTACCCCTATGTTTAGTTGCAAAAGAATGTGTGGCAAAATTAACTTTGTTCAGCTCTTATTTAGAAATGCTTTCAAAGA
>NC_056735.1:354748557-354808557 GCF_019279795.1 Protopterus annectens | reverse complement strand
TTAGGTGTTTGAGGCCCGGGATTCTCCTGGTGAGGAACCTCTGTGGTCTCTCAAGCTGCTGCATGTGCTTTGTGAGGTACATGCCGAAGGGGGCATTGCAGTCAATAATTGGCCTTATAAAGGAAGAATACAGGAATCTTATGACCTTTTTGTCCCTGGATGAGATGCCCTTACTTATGAGGTGGGCCAATTAGAAAGCTTTCTGTACAATGGAAACAACATGGTGGTCAAAAGTCAGGTTGCTACCTGGGTGCCCAAATCCCTCACTACTGATTGTGTACTTTGGATGTTGTTATTAATGTGATATGATGGGGCGTCACTCTCCCCAAAGGGGATGATGATGCATTTTTTGGCATTCAGCTTGAGGCCATGTTTCTGGCACCAATCATTTGTTTGGGTGAGACCCTCTTGGAAGATGTCCACATCACTTGGGGAATTGATGACTGAGCCCAGCTTGCAGTCATCTGCAAACTTGGTCAGCCGTAGTCCACTGGTTTTGGCTGTACCTCAGAGAAGTATATCCTGAATAACAGAGGCACCAAGACTGATCCCTTGGGTATGCTGCTCGATACGGGTGTACTGCTTGAGGTGGCTTCACCTATTTTGATTAGGTGGGTTCTATCAGTGTGTCAGTTTGCTACCCATCTGGTAACGTATGGTATCACATTGTAACTGAGAAGATTTGAATACACAGGTGTAGTAGAACTAGGATTTCTGTATTAGAATATGTTTATTTTTGTAGCAGTCAAGGATCACAGAGATACAAACCATAAAGTGATTCTGTCCAATAGGATATTTCATGGTGGCAGGGTATCATTCAAAACTAAGTCTTCATTTCACCTAATCATCTTGAACCAAGCAGGTGAGTTTCCAGTTTTCTTTTCTCAGCTGCAGAAAACAGCAAAAAGTTTAATACATACTTTGGGATATACACAAACAAATTAAATATTGCAGTGGTGAAATAGAATATATCGAGCAGATTGTAACAGTTATATATCATTCATAAAAAAAGAAACATGGACTAAAACCCATTCTAAATGGTTAGATCATTGTACTGTTTTTATTATGCTGAAGATGTCTGTAAGCTGACAGAAGACATCCAAGTTAAGTCCAATGGAATTTTTGATTGATTTCTTTTAAAATTAATCTGCTGCAAACATATGTGAGTCTATAATGAAGGCAGCAATCACTACACCTATAAAAATCTGTAATCTGGATGTCAAGTCCATGATTAGACCTTGCTTTAGATGACAGTCCTGTAAAGAGTTATTTTGTTGTTGCTGTTCACCACCCTGATTCATTATAAGGGGTAGTGCAAGACTTTTAATTCTGCCCATATATTTTATTAGTCCCGTCAAAGAAACACTTCAATTCTGTGGAGTGCTTATCATAACAGTAGATCCTCAGACACACGCGCACACACACACACACACACCCAACAACACTAATACACTTCAAGCATTCATTTGCAGTTTTCTTCCTTTTGATCTGCCCCAGTTAAGATCTGTTGTGTTGGGTATGAGTATTACTTTAAAGGTACTCATTGAAAGAACCGAAGATGTCAATAAACAATGCTAATGTTAGAGCATGGATAACCTTAATTTTAGGTTAGATAATGCTTTAGGTGCAGTCATGAATTTGGAGCAGTTGTTCCCTTCTAGAAGGTTAAACTTCATATCTTGAAGATGTACGTAGTTTGTTGTGTTTGTTCCAAGTTAATAGGATACGGAGGAATTTTGCATTTAGCTTTTTTGTTTGAGGATTTTTGTCAAAACAAAATGTCTTGAAAATGTGACACAGGTTCAAAGAGAGATGAGAAGAAACATCTGTACAAAAGATCAGCCTGCCAAATATTGGTATATGCATGTAACACAAAATTTGGAAATATGCATTCAAAAACTGTCATGTATAATAGGTGGGAGCAATACTTTTCTATCATGATGTCTATGTTGTCCATATTATCCTAGAATAGCCTTACAGGTATAGATAAGAAAGAAAGAGTATTGAATAATAAGAAATGCAGAGTGCAGATAGCAATGCTGCAGGAGACACATTTGTAAAGAAATTATAAGAAATGAGCATGTGAATTTGACAATAAGAGGATTTCAGATTGGATATTCAGCAGAATATCAAGGACACAGAAAAGGGGGAGTAATTATAGTAATTGCTGAAGGGGTTCTAATAGTGATAGAAGAAAAAAACAAAAGACAAAAATAATAGATTTGTGGTAGTAAGGGACTGTTGAATAGGGAGGAGGATTACACTGGCATGCATTTATATTCCACCTAAAACTGCTAGTATGGAGCTTAAGAAAGCTTTGGGAGAAAAATCAGCCTTCAACAGAGATTATTATTTAAAGGTGGGGATAGGAATTTGCCTTGCAATAGTCAGGATGTATCAGGGGGACCTGGAAGGGACAATATAACAAACGAGAGTAGACTTCTGAAGAAATTTATGAAAATATTTGGTATGGAAGATGCCAATTCAGTAGTAGGAACTTGGATAGAATTTACACATTATTGCCCAAGGTAAAATAACTGGCCTAGACTAGATAGAAATTATGTTTCTCAGGAACATGTGTATTTAATTGAAAGCTTTGACACATATCAAATAACTACGTCTGATCATGCACCGATATAAACTAAGATAAAAATGCAGGGTAATGAAGTAAAAATAAGACACTGAAACTTTCCAACCTACCTGTTATAAAGAAGAGGAATTTAAGGAATGGGTAGTGGAAGTTATTTGAAAGCTATTAGGGAAGATGGAAATATCTTCAGAAGTTATAGCTAGTGGCTAGGATAAAATGAAAATGAAGTTTAAAAATGGGGTAGAAATACAAGAGAAAGAAGTATGGTTACGAAGCAATAGAAGAGGGCTGACAAAGTTTAAAGTATTTCAGAATGAGGGGAATCTCACAGAACAAGAGGAGGAGCAAATGCAGACTGCTAAAGAAAAAATAAGGGAGTATCTGGATAATACGCACGAGTTTAGAAAGGATGTAGTTAAGCAACTATTTTTTGATAACGCTGGTGCACAAAAACCTTTAGCACAACTTAGACAACAGAACTTTGAAAGGGTTGTCGCCAAACTTAGGCAACCTATAACAAGTAAAATAACTAGAGATGATGTAGACGTTTTAGAGATACTCTGGAAATTTTATGAAAATTTGTATAAAGCAGAGACATGTGAAAATTAAGGAAGAGTACCAATGGAAATATTTATGGAAGAATTAATTATGCCAAGGTTAGAGTAGGTGAGGCTCAACAACTAAATGTTAAGATAGGAAGTGATAAGATAAAAACACTGATGTATAATCAATCTTCAGGAAAGTCTTTTTTGGAAATTAGGAGGGAAGAAAGTGATAATGATCTAGAAGATTTTGTTTAACAGCAAGAGGGGGCTGGAATTTACTAACCTGACAAAGGAACCAAGATATTGGGAGCAAATAACTCAAGCAAGAAAGGAATAAAGTGGGATGAGGCCAAGAAGACATTTGCATTGCAGGCTAGAGACTCGCTTCCCTATTATGGCTTGAGCTCAGAGTACAGGTAAAGAGAAAGAGATAAGTGAATTTTATGTGAAAGACCTGCACTGGTAGAGTTTTTAGTTGAATCCAGAACAGAAGCAGCTGCTAAAAAGGGATAATTAGTAGGGCTTATGCATAATAATAATGCATGATAACTATAAGAGTTGGCCAGAGAAGGTTAGAAAAGATTGGGAAGATAGACTGAAAAAAAGCAATTTGCAAGAAAACAATGGGAAGACATATGTATGGCTACCAAGTATATGACCAAGTCCATAACATTTTAGCATCTTTGCTTGGGAATATTTGCATAGGTATTTGTATACCCTAAGCAGAATTTTTCCTAAGGTAGATAGCAAATGTTGGAGGTGTGATGGAGAAGAAAGAGGTAACGGGAACATATGTTTTGGGATTGTAATGAGTTGGCAGATTTTAAAAAATTCCCTAAAGAGTACAGTATCAGAAATATTGAATGAGCAAATGGCTGTATAAGGAAATTATTCTTTTGAGATGGGATACAGAATCTGAATTGCCTAGACATAGTAAAGCCTTATTAAGTTTAATTATGTTGACTGCTAAAAAGCAATTACTAGAAAAGGGAAATCAAAGTCTACACAAACTGTATTTGAGGTATTGAATATTATAAAATACAGGAAAGAACTGTCTTTAGAAAAAGTAAGGAGCAAGTTACATAAATGTAAATGGAAATTGTAGGAATGATACATGCATAATAATGTTCAGGAGGAAGAGGAGTGAGGTTTAAGGGAAAGCAGGAATTCAACAATTTTTTTTGTAATGTTTGACTGATGATAGTAGTAAATATAACATATGAAGTAGATTCTATTTAAATGGAAAATGTTAAAGTGGTGTGTTTTCTTTTCTGTTAATGTATGTTTGCCTATGTCTTAAGTGATAATTTAATAAAGGTGATAAAAAAAGTCAGAAAAATTTTAAAAAGGAAGAAATTATACTAATAATCACACATTGATGTTTGCTAGCCAGTTCAAATTGATCTTTGAAGTGAGACCCCTGCTTCTTCAGTTATTGAGAGTATTAGTAATGCTGGACAAAGCAAGACGATGAGCGCCTGAAGACTAACAAGAAGAGACACAAGGTGTTCTGTTTCTCTCAGAGATTTACTGTTATGCTGCATGCATCACACAGCTGTACTTTCATCAGTCTTTTACAAAAGGTTAGCGTAGTCACTGTATGTCTTCTATATAGCTATCACAGAGTTGGATCTTGAAGGTAGTTACAGTACTTAATATAAATATGAGTGATTTGCAGTCATCCAAGAAAAAAAACGGAGATTAAAATACCAAATGGAGTAAATATGTATCCCTGCAACAGTTAATTCCAATTTTTTTTATTCCAATTCTATAATCATGTAAATACCATATAAAATATATCCTATGGTTTGTCGGTACCAAACTGGTTTAAGCTTCAACATGGCAAAATAAAACAATCAAGGCTACAACCTTCTACCACCAAAAAAAAAAAAATTACAAATATTATTCACAAAATATCAGTAGTTATTGCTATAACTAATAGTTTTTAATGTTTCCATATTCTGCATGACCCAAAGATAGGGTTGCCACCTTTTCAAATGCCCAAAGTGGGACATTTTTGGTACAAACGTCAGATTTTGCATGCCGAAATATACCCACGGCCAGTAAAAATGACATAACTTCACTTCTTTGCCTAAATAAAAGCTTATTATTGTAGCATTTTAGTTGCTTATTCTGTTTCTTATAACATTTAGGTGTTTCAGATACAGAATAACTAGTACATAAAATATAGGAAACAATTTTGCCCTAAAATCTCAGGACATTTATCAGTTTTACAATTTTTTGGGACTGTCCCTCGCAAAGTGGGACAGGTGGTATCCCTACCCAAAGAGTTTAGATCCCGTTACAGATGACACTTTGGTGGTTGCTAATTTCCTCTTACATTTCCATCAGTAACTTTTTCAGTAATTTACTACTGCTATTACTGCACCACCTAAATTACTGGCAGCACCTGTAAGAAGGCCAGTGTATAGTACAGATCTGTTCATCTAGCAGTTTACTCCCTGGTCCGTACAGCTGCTTCCTCTGTAGTTCCCCTCTTTTAAATTGTTGGTGGCCACATGAACTACTGTGTGCATAATATTCATGTCTTTTATGATCAGGCTAAGTATTTCTAGGCCTATTCTTGCCTAAAGATAACCCAAGCAGTATTTCTTCATCTACTAAGCTCTGCCATTCTCCTCTGCCGTCCCATATAAATTCTCTGTTGTTCAAGTATTCCCATCACAAATAAGCTTCACACTTTTGTGTGGATACATTTCCTGCTGTCCCTCAGTCATGCTACTTTTTTACCACCACTTGTACTTTACTTAACTTTCTTCCTTCTCTTGGGCCGCTCCTGCCTGCCATCCTTCCTATGCTTTCTTCCTTCCCTGTCTTCACTTTTCTTCCTTTCCGCCCCATCTCCTTCTGCCTTTCCTTAACACTTCCTGCTATCTGAACTGCTTGTTGTCATGCTTTCCTTCCTCTCTTTGTTCTGTAATTACCTGTTTCATTTTTCTGTCTCCTTCCTTCCCCCATACTTTTGATCTGTTCTGCTCCCCATGTCTTCCTACTTCTGCTCACTGCTTTGCTGTATTAACCTATACCAAACCCCATGATACTTATTTCTCTGACCCCTTCCTGTACACTCTGATCTTGCTGAACTCATCTCCAGACTTCCTCCAGTAGCTTTTGCATATCCACTTCTGCCAGCTGTAAAACCATGAATGTCCTGCCCCTCCATATTTCATCTTTTCTCTGTATGTCTCTAAGCCACACTGATATTCAGCACCCTGCATATAAGACCCATCTACCGCTTACATTCTGCCAGGTTCAGGTCCTGCTTCCACTCCTGCCTTCCATACATTCTTTAATCTGCCTCTTTGTCCTGTCCTTGCTTTTATTTTTTGTGATTATGTACCTGTCCTAAATGTACCTTCCTGTCCCTTTCCAAAAGAATGTCTTATCTCCGAACATCTTTGGCTACCCCTTGCTACCACCTTTTTATTCCTCCTGTTTTCATTTACATTCTACTATTACCTAAGTGCATAGGTGTCATGGTCATACTGACACCTATTTTCTCACAAATGCCCATCCTGTCTCAACCAGTCATCACTTTGTGGTCATGCTCAGCTCTCATTTTCTACTTAATGATATTACTTACTGCCATCTTTTCTCTCTTGTTTTATTGCTGTTTATCTGCATGTGTGTCTTTTCCTGCCACTTTCTGTTTGTCTATCTCTCTCTCTGTCAGCATCCTGCATTGTATCAAGCATAACATTTTATCTGATCTTTTCAGTGCTTCTTATCAGTTAATAAGGGCTAATTTCTCCCTTCACACAATTCCAAGCAGGTGTTTGCACAGAAGCATTGAGCTACTTGATGAAAACCCCATAAAGCACAGTACAGCTCCATGTAACACCATGCTCAACCAATTCCACTTTAGCTCTTTGAGTACAAACCCTGGTAACTACAGATGTCGTATCTTTTCCATGTCTTGGCACTGCTCCTCTTCCTTTCCTACCTACACCATCTGTTGCTGTTGGGGACAGCTCTTTGTTCTGTGTACCATTTTTCACTGTATAACAGCCATATTTTTTGTTGCAGGAGTTCTATTGTCTTTGAAGCTTTTAAGTGGTAGTATTTGTGTTGCCTAGTTTGTTTCTCTTGCAACTACAGTGCAATTTGATTGTGAATCAAGAACCTTGGGGGCAGGAGCACTGGCATAGCCCAAAAATTGAGCATTTCTTCATGAACATGTGACATGAGAATGTTGGAGAACCATATAAGAGGCCACAGGAAGGCTGTATCTTAACTTTTTACCAGTTGCAGGAGCCTTGCTGGAAATCAGCTGACAAGATGAATATTTACATATCTTTAATTTAGTGCATGTCTTAAGGCAGGGACTGTAACTGTAATCCTCAACTTGAGTCTATGTTAGTGATGTGAGGGAATACATACTTAACCGTGGTATCTCAGAGTATTCCCCCAACTTTGACATGTAGTGAGTTAGCAGTTAGTATATTTATTTCGAGATGCCTGACTAAAGGTCACACAGCTGTTCTACACTCAAATGTGTGAACATTTAAGTGTGATTTACCCCTCCCCCCAAAACAAAAACAGTAAACACTGAAACTCACTGTACCAATATCAAGTATTTTTTGAAACAGGGCTTAAAATCTTGTATCCCCTGACTTGGGAGGCTGTTCTCCTGTGCCCCTGCAACTAATTTGTACTGACTCTGATATCAAGTCTGTACCTTGGAATAATGAAAATTCTCCAGGGTATCATAATCACAGATCAGTATAAAAAGGTGCATTTAATGCTGTCATCTATGATTGTTAAACACTTCTTCTGTGATCTTCTACCTTGTGCCTAGTTAGCAGGGTGGCAGAGGGTACAGCCATGACCGGGGTGCCGCCACTGAAACACATACATTTCATTGCAGTGAGTTTCAAAATTCACTGTTTTTCAACTTGAGTCCAACATGAAATTTTCTCTCTGTTAGCAATCATGAGTGTAGTCTTTTCATTTGTGATAAAGAACCCTGAAATTTCTACCTTCAGATGATCAAGGTTTCCATTCATTCCATCAAAATCCATTTCATCAAGGAAGTGTTGCAATTCATTTGTTTTATTCATGTTTTCTTAGCAGAACAGTGGGGGAGGAAGTTTTTGTTTACTCTACTACATTGTAATCTCAGAGTTAATATATTTTTTGAGATGCAGGGATATGTGAGCTGCAGGGGGATTGCTCTGTTCAAAAACAGTTATAGTTTTGTTATGTATATCTTTTTATGCATTTGTGTCATGATCATGCAACTGTGTGGTAATGAAATTTCTCTTTATCCCACACGTGTGCAATCTCAGGGTTATGTTTAGAGTTGGAGTGTGGTGGGGTTGCCCATCTGCAAAAACTATTTTTAATATTTTGGTAGATCAGGTGGTTGCTCTTATTTTTTCATCATAATGAGTTTCACTGTAGTGAAATTGACTTGTGAGCAGAGAGTATTATTCTTAGTAAGCCATGAACCATGGACAGAGCAGTAAACATAAGATGTTTTGAAAAAAGTATCTATATCTAACTGTGTGTGTGTGTATATGTGTGTGTGTGTGTGTGTGTGTGTGTGTGTGTATATATATATATATATATATATATATATATATATATATATATATATATGGATCTAGGACACTTGCTAGAAAAAGCAAGTGTCTGAATCCATATATACCGATCACAGTTTAACGAAAGCGCTTTAATCGAAAAAGCGCTTCCGTTAAACTGTGAAAAAAAAAACAAAACCACTAATTAAATGTTTTTGCAGGGAGGCTTTGCCCCCCTGCACCCCCCAACGTGGGGGGGCTGTGCCCCCCACATCCCCCCTACTTAAATATTCTCACTCCAAGGTCACACTACAGTGGAGTAAAGGAATATTCCCTTACTCGCACCAAAGTGCGACCAGCACACCACTCCCACATACCCAAAATTGCTGTTTCGATGAACAGCAATTTCGGGTATGTGTGAGCGCGAATTTGACTTTCTGTGAAAGTTACATTCGCGCAAGTGTCCAGGTTCCATGTATAGATATAGATATATATATATTTTTTTATATATATATCTATATATGGGATCACTACTGAATCCCGAACATACAGAATACCGAGCTTTAAAATACCAAGACTAAAATACCAGATACATAAAATGCCGAAATGTCAGAAACACGAATACCGCAATACCGAAAGCCCAAAATATCGGAAAAACACTATTTGACAATCTTGGATGCCACCGGTGTATTAAAACAAAACTGTAGATACAAAGCTGTGTAGCGATACCAAAACAACACAAGTTTCAGCACTTCTCACACTACTAAGTGCTATCCATGTAAAGCACATACTAATAAAGAAACAAGTGAAGATCTGTGTACATAAATACTGATACCATTTCCCAAAACTGAAAATTAAATCACGAGAATCTGGTTCAATTGCATCGTCACAATTAAATCCGTAATAAACGTACTATAGCTTTCACTAGCTTAATACACGTATAGTCTTCCTGATGCTCCAGAATAGCTTGAAAATGGTTATGTCGAGTTATCAATTTCCTCCGCTTAGGGGAAGGAGGGCAACCTGCAGCAAGTCTTTTTCTTAATGCATCCACATGATTTTGTTCTCTGGATAAAGCAGTCATAAGTACAGACAAATCAGTACCCTTGCTTCCTAACATGCATTTTAAATGGCGATGCCACGCCTCCACTGAGTTCTGAGTACGTGGTAAAAATAATCTGTTCAATTCAGACACATTCCAAAACTCTATAGGAAGTAACGGTGGAAACCGTGTCACTGCATGAGATCTGGTACTAAATTTATGAGGGCGACCTAAAGCATACCAGTCTGAGAAACACCGCAAAAGTTCTTTACCATCATCAGGAAAGGTATCTTGTAGTATCTGATATGTAGGAAGCACATCACACTCTTTAACAAAAGCCAAAGCTACTAAACATTTCACAGCAAATTGAAATGTGTGAGATGAATTATACAGAGAGGCTAGTCCCAGCTGCTGAACCTTACGCCACACTGACTGAAGTGAAACAAACACCCTTTTGACTTTACATCACTGAAGTTCAGTGTTATGCTTTTATTAGACGCTACTTCAAAGTCACACAAAATGAATTGTAATGATAATCGAAATTCATGCAATGAGAATAGATACAAAATGCAATGCCACATCATGTTATATGCTCTCAAAGATTTCTTCGACATTAAACAGTAGAGCAAAGGAACATATTTGCTATATGCTCCACACTTAACAATGCCATGTGTACTATATAATTGCCGACATAGTGAACCTTTGCAAAAGAATGTCCCATCCATAAGCCATATAGTTAGAACGCTTAGATCATGTAGGTTATTTATGGTAGTAAACACTATAACAGTATGTCTGGACGTAGAATCTGACAGCCGTTTCTCAATAAAAGTGCCAGATTGAAACGGAAACATACACATATCTATAGTATCTAGAGTCAGATTGTGAATATGACTCTTCGAGCCTCTCTTACACCTCACTCTTCTAATCTGTTGGAGCATTGCCTTTTTACTTGGTAAACTGGGAGCACATTCTATTGCAGTGGAAGCCATAGTATCATCCACTAACATACAGGGTGGATCTCTGGATATTGCTGCCCTATCTCTCAAACTACCACACACAGAGTGTTTCTCAACTTCAAATGGATCCCCTGTATGATTGTGTGGCAAGCTTTTTAGTAGCTTCTCACCTTCAGACAGTGAATCAGTTACTACTGTTCCTTTGCAACCCCCACACCACTTTAATTTACAGCACCAATAGCACCTTTCCGTTCCTCCTTTTTCTAGATGGTATACATAACCTTGAATAACCAAAACATGTTTATTCTTTTGCGATTGCACCCTAGGATACATTTCACCTAGAATGGCAGGCGCATCAGAATAATCGTCAGACATTGCGATGATGTTTGCTATTGAACAGTTTGTTAAAGGTATAGTACTGTTTTATACCAAAATGGAAAATACTTTAACATATGTCTTGGCGCTTTTATTTTGGTATTGTGTGATTCGCGTTTCTAAATTTTCGGAATTCTGTATTTTTGTTATTTTAATCTCGGTATTTTAAAGTTCGGTATTCTGTATGTTCGGGATTCAGTAGTGATCCCATATATATATATATATATATATATATATATATACACACACACACACACACACACACACACACGTGTAAGTATGTGTGTCTGTGTGTGTGTGTGTGTGTGTATATGGGTTCACTCGAAATACTGAAATATCGAATGTCAGTATCTCGAGACCAAAGTGTCGAATCTGCAGTTATGCAAATCTTCAGAATGTTGAATACAGAAATCTCGAACCTGCAATGGTGATGACCCGTTTGGTAAGTGTAATGTTTTTTGAGGGTTTGACTGTGTGCGAGTGTGTTGGGGAGTTTTAGGTGTGGGATAGGAAAGGTAGGTAAGTGTGCGAGTGTGTAAGTGTTGAAAGTGGTTGTGTTTGTATGTATGTGATGTGTGTTTGTGTAAGGGGGGATTTAGAATGTGTGGTAGTAGGTTTGCTGTCTTCCAGTTTTTAGTGCGACCTCGGAGTTTGTATATATATAAGTAGGGGGGGTGTCGGGGGTGCAGGGGTGCATGCCCCCTGCTTATAGCAAGGGTGTGTGTGTGTGTGTTAGTTTTGTTGTGTTTGTGTTGGTTTGGTTTGTTGTAGTGTCGTGTTTGTTTGTGTGGTGTATTGTCTTTATGCCGTTTGTGGTTTTAAATTTCACAGTTCTGAGGTTTTGGGTTTGTGATTTTTCGGCTTTATAGTCTCAAGATACTGAAATTCGATATTTCAGTATTTAGGGATTATAAAGTGAATCCATATGTATGTATGTGTGTATATATATATATATATATATATATATGTAAATGTATATATATGTATGTATATATATATATATATATATATATATATATATATATATATATATATATATATATATAGCAGCAACACACCAAACAGCCAATGCCTTTCTTCACTTTATTTTAAGATCTGGTACCTCGGCAATTCGCCTTCAAGGATCACAATAATTTACTGCACACTGTTAGCTTTTATAGTGCATATCCAAACAATTAAGCAATGATTCAATTAATCTAATTAATACACTGAGATACCGGCATTATCTTCAGCTGGCAACGTGAACCAGGACGTAACCAATCCAGAGGGAGGAGCTGGACGCGAGGTTCCAACCGAAGAAATGTTTCAGCTTCCTCTTTTTCGTCCGCGGAACGCAATGTTGCAGATAAGAACGTTTCCTTTGCTAGGACTGATAATACAAGCTGGGTTTCGAATAGAGAAGTTCCCGAGGATGTTAATGAAGCTTCCAACTCTAATTCTGCCAAAAATGTGAGTTTTCAAAACGACGGTCGGAATAAAGGAAGGAATGGAAGAAATGGCCGCAAGGGTCGTTATAAGTGAAGGTTTGACAACAGAAACTGTATATACGAATTTTTCTAACACATTGCAATGTGTAAATTTGTCTGATTTGTACTTGGATAATGACATGTTCAGTTTATTAAGTAAAGGGAGCAAATTTGTTCCTACTTTCTTTCCGACATATGCCGATATTTATTTGGAAGTTAAGGCATTTATTCGGAAATTGTTACTTAGAGTGTATTTCAATAAATTTGTGAATTTGAAAATTCCAGGTACAGAAAATGTTGAACAATTTGGAGAAGTAGAATTGGATGATAGTCTTATGAATTTATCCATATATAACTATGAATATGATGAATGTTTTTTAGAAGAAAATGATGAACTCTCAGTATGTTCTGAAATTGAAAAAGCACGTAATGCAAATTACATGACTGGTTATGGCAAACTGGAAATGCCTAAGTTTAAGAATGTTAAAAGTAGTTTTATTCCAGCAATTGTTGTACCAGCAATAACATTATTCCAAAAGGTGCTTCTGAAAGAAGTTGAGGCGTCATTTAAGGAATTTTGTGGGGAAAAGAAACAATTTAACCTTAATAGGCAGGAATGGCAAGCTTTAAAAAATTTAAAAGATATCAAAGACCAATATATTTTCAAGTGTGCTGATAAAGGGGGAAATTGGGTGATTTTAAGTAAATCCAATTATTGTAGGATGGTTTACAAATTGCTCATCAATGATGAAGAATATCAAAAACTTGAATGTGATCCACTAAAAACTTACAATGAAGGTTTGTTATTTTTATTAGAAAAGGGCGAACGATTGGGATTCTTTTCACAGGGTGACGTTAAAAAAATGTATGTTAAAGATCCCACCACACCCATACTATATGCCTTACCCAAAATTCACAAAGTCATGGTTGACCCTCCTGGGAGACCTATAGTTTCAGGAATAGGCTCCTATATGGAGAATGTTAACATTTTTTTGGACTCCCAGTTAAAGGTTTATTTAGAGAAAGTAAGTGCTCACATTAGTAACACTCAAGATTTAATTAAAGTCATTTCCAAGTTAAGCTGGAATTCGGAGTACTATTGGGTGACCATTGATGTTAAATCACTGTATACAAGTATATATAAAAGATGAGGATTAGAGGCTATTAACAACATATTGGGTGAAGGACCCAGAACCAATGTTTTGATTTCATTATTAGAGTATTGTTTGACACATAATTATTTTATGTTTAACAAAGAATATTTTTTACAGATTAAGGGAACAGCTATGGGGGCTGCTTTTGCCCCCACGTATGCTGTTGTATATATGGATTTTTTTGAAAAAAGTTTCATATATCCCACTGAATTTTTCAAGAATAGGGTAGTTCTATATAAGCGCTTTATTGACGATTTAATTTTTATTTGTAAAGGGGAAATGCATGAATTTTGTGATTTTTTTGAAACTTTGAACAATAATGCACATGATCTTTCTTTTTCTTATGAAATCGATAGGAATGAAATTAATTATTTGGACCTAACCCTGTTCATAAGAGACAATGTTATTGAATTTAGACCTTATAGAAAGAGTACGTCAGTTAATATGTTTTTGCATGCCTCCAGCATGCACCCACCCCACCTGTTAAGTGCACTACCTTTTGGAGAATTTAAAAGAATTTATTCTCATACAAGCATAAAGAAAGAGGTGGATCATGAATTAAATGAAGTTTTTATGAGATTAAGGGAAAGAGGATATGATACAAAACAGTTAAGAGATGCAATGGTTAAGGTTACAAACAATAAGAATGATAAGGATTTCATGAAATTTGAACATGGCATTTCTAGACCTTCAGTAAGAGAAAGGAATGTGGAGGATTTATTTTTTGTTACAAAGTACACTACCTTCTCTAAAAGACTAGTTAGTTTAGTTAGAAGGTTTTGGTACTTGGTGAGTGAGGATGAAGGTATAGGTGAACTGTTTCCCCATCATGTCATTTTTTCTTTTAAAAAAGGAAAAAATTTGAAGAACATATTGAATAACAACTGTTGTAATATAACAGCTACACAGCTGACTAATGTAGGCACATTTAGATGCAATTCTTGCAGTCTTTGTGATAGGGTTATTAATATTAGTTCCATTAATGACATTATTCATACCCCTAGATATCATTTTAATTGCAAATCTATTGGGGTAGTATATGCTTTGACTTGCAGTTGTCCTAACCCTTGGTATATTGGTCAGACCAAGAGGATGGTCAGAGTTAGAATTCTGGAACATCTGAGAGACATTTGGAATTCAAATTTACTTAGTCCAGTAGCTAAACATTTTTTGGATATTCATAAGGGAAAGAGTGATAGTTTAAAATATGGAGTTTTAGGGAGACCGTTTGTTTGTAGTGGTGATAACATCACTAATAAACTTTTAGAGTTAGAGACAAGAATGATTCTTAAGTTTAATACCTTAAGGCCCCATGGTTTAAACTTAGAATTGGGCACATGATGGAGTTGGGAAATAAACAAATATTTTGAAAAATATTTTTGAATAACATGTGTGCATACATATATATATAAAATATAATATTTTATTATAAATTTTTATTAAAGAATGAATTATTTATGATGTATGAAGGTATTACATTTTGTTATTTGTATGTTCTCATGATAGTTGAAGATGTTAAAGTTGTTATTCACAAGGTCACTTTAAAAGAATTTCAGTGTATTAATTAGATTAATTGAATCATTGCTTAATTGTTTGGATATGCACTATAAAAGCTAACAGTGTGCAGTAAATTATTGTGATCCTTGAAGGCGAATTGCCGAGGTACCAGATCTTAAAATAAAGTGAAGAAAGGCATTGGCTGTTTGGTGTGTTGCTGCTATTACTATTGCTGTTGCTGTTGCTATATATATATATAGTTTTCCTTCAGTTTTCATCACACACACACACACACACATATGCGCATATATATATATATATATATATATATATATATATATATATGTGTGTGTGTGTGTGTGTGTGTGTGTGTGTGTGTGTGTGTGTGTGTGTGTGTGTGTATATGATTAACATACATATATATATATATATGTATATATATAAATCGCGCGCACACACACACACATATATATATATATATATATATATATATATATATATATCTATGCACACACATACACGTTTGTGTGTGTGTATGTGAGAAGACTCTGTCTAGCTGAACATTTGGAATACTGATTGCTTTTTATGCCGGCATATGTGATTGAATAGTCAGAAGATTGCAATGTGCTAGCAGTACTTTTGACAAGATTGGGGTAGAGAGGGAATTGGGAATTTGCCCTTTCAAATTGTTGTGTGATGTCAAAGTTAGTATATATAAGTAGTAGGGTTGTGGGGGGGGGGGGGACACAAGGAGACTTGCCACACCATGCAAGAAAGTAGGTTTTATTATTTTATGTTTTTTTTTTTAGATGTTTTGAGTTTCATTTGTTTAAGATCGATATTTTTACATTCGCGATTTTAAGTGCTTAAAATATCTAAAAAACACTGAAAGCACAAAACACTGAAAACTCATGCTATCAAATCACAAAATACCTAATAATTCTATCCAACTAAAAGCACCCTATATCATACAACCTAACTCCAAAACAGATCATTTATCATATCAGTAGTAGTACTATTAATCAAAAAGCTTCTAGTAATGTAATGTATAAGGTTAGAGTTAGTACACATGAGTAAAGCGATGCAAGGAGGTCTGTGTGCTAACCCTTACTCTAACTCTGCCCCTAACCATAACCACACAAATGAAGTTACTAAAAACCTTTTCCCTAACAGTATCACTACACAAGACAAAAGGGCACAGAAGACAAACAACACCAAACATACAAAACAATAAATGTATCCTGTTACCTAACCTTAACCTGCAAACAGTTTCACGCGCACACACACACACACACACACACACACGAACACACACACACCAACCACTATAACCTTTTTAGTCAAACATTAATTTTATTGCACAATACTAGTTAAGAACACTGTAAAATGATCATTCAGTCATCTGAGCATTCATTCAAATGTGCTTTTGATATTTTTTGCATTCAGTGTTTTTCACCCCCTAAAATCTTTTGTCTGAACTGTGTATTGATGTCTGTTGGATCTGTGCTGTAAAGTTAAATGGGTCCCACATTGCTACTTTCATGGTAGGGAGTTGTTTCATGTTTACTGACTATAATCTTGGTTGTGCTCTCATTGCCTGCATATCTTTTGGCTCCTGCAGTCCTGTACCACTGGCTTCCTATGTCCTTAGGTTCATGGTTATATACTAGGCTAACGACCACCAGGGCCTTTATAAGCCTAGCTATGCAATCCAACCCAATTGTGTCCCTTTGTCTTGTGGGCTTTTATTAAAAGTGGGGTATGTTAGGAGGTTTCTAGAGGTTATGTGTGTGTGGGGGTGGGTATGTTAGTTTGGACATTACAGCCTGCCCCTGTCTGTCAGAGACATGAGGGCTAGACCCAGTGTGAATTTCTGATTTCCCATCCACTGATCAAGGTTACATTTAGATATGTTTAGTGATGGACTCTGCTTCACATGGATGTGTCCCTTTGCCCCTAACCCTAACCCCTAGGGATCCTCTCAGACGCATATCTGTCTCATCAGCATGTCTTATTTATGTCACAAGCAAAATTTAAATCCTTGGACCTAGTGTTTCTGATGCTGTTCATTTTGCAAATATGCAAACCGCCCATCAGAACTGGATCCAAGGATGCCTCATATGTCAGGCACAGATCACCTTTCAGTAACCTGTAGGAGGCAGAGTGTAAAGATAGGGCTTTAAGATGATCCATATGATGCAGTGTGTTTATACCATGGATTCTTCTTATAAGAAACCTTTGTGGCCATTCCAACTGTTCCAAATGTCTGGTCAGGTACACACTGAAGGAGGCATTACACTCAGTGATGGTTCTGATAATGGTTGAATAAAGTGGCACTATGACTTCCTTAGACCTAGATACCATGTCCTTACTTATAAAATGGGCAACACAGAATTATTTTCTTACTAGCTTGGCCACATGTTGGTTAAAGGCCAGATTACAGGCTACATATGTTCCCAGATCCCAAACTACCATGTCAGCTCTTAGGAGTTTCTTATTGGGGAGTTTTCCCAAACAGCACTATAATGGATTTCTTGGGACTGAGTTTTAATCCATGACTTTTGCACCAGTTATTTGTTAGACCCTCTTGTAAGATGTTTGTGCCATGAGAATCTATCTAATTCACTATGTTGCTCTGCTCAGTGAGGGTGGCACCATTGTCCACCAGTTTGGCTCACTGATGTGTGCTGCCTTTGAGGTTTCGGACATATCTGTAAAAAGCCTTCTGGTTGTCTTTAGCCAGTGATGCTATTTTGACATCTTAATTGGACTTGTTTGACTTGTTTACTCCTCTTAGTTTCCTATTTATTTTAATTAAAGAGCAGCTATCATTGTGGGAATTGCTGTTCCTACAAAACAAAGTAGCTTGCATCGCCATATACGGATTATACTCCGATACTGTGGTTTTCTGATGTTTGATGCTTATTCGACTTATAATGAGATATTTTTTATGTGTTTAGATTACTGTATTAAGAAATAATTGTTCTCATGTGTTGACTGACTTATTATCTCACACAGCCATTCCGTTTTTTTCTGAGGTGACTGTTGAGCTTCAAAAAACTTTTGAAACTCAGGAAGTGTATCCATCTAGAGAAATGGCCATGCTGGCAGTATACAGCAAGTTGAAGTCAGCATTTCAGCTGCAGGCATCAGAGTCAGGTACTGGTTTTCTTATATATTTATTTTTTTTATTTGAGTTGCATTGTGTGCATAATTAATTTGTAATGGAATGATTAGATTTAAAATGAGAAGTTGAACTTGTTTTTTCCAAAAGCAGACTTCAGAAATTTGAAATATTTTCTAAGTTTCTCATTACAGAAGCAATATATGGGCTTAAGGAAATGTTTAGAAATCATAGTGATAAAATCAGCATAAAAGACTAAAGGGTCAAGAACAGAAATGTCTAAAATGTGTGTGCTTGCGAGCGTGCTCACATACTTCTACTCAGTTGCACAAATCAAAAAGCTACTAAATAAGCTAAAATCTACTTCACTTACACCTGATAATATTCCACCAAGCTTCTGCACAGAGATGCTAAATCAATGGTCTACACAGTAACTTTACTCGCTAAAAGATCCATTAACAAACTCTCCATTCCCAGCAAGTGGAAACAATGTTAAATATTACCTACCCACAAAGGTGGAACCTCTGTATCTCTGTCCAGTTTTAGACTGGTTGTCATTTTATCCCTACTACCAAAGATTGTTGAAACTGCATATATAAGTATCTATTTGGCTGTTTAACCAAATTCAGTATGCTGTAGCTCTCAACTTTTTTGCCCAAGAATCACAGACAAAGCAAGTAAAGGGGCAGGGGACAAAGGCTGAAAATCAGGAACAAACTTCAACTTAAAAACTTAATATAACAAAAAGTTTTGCATTGACAAGCTTTTTCTGAATAATAAGAAGTAGAAAACTGTAATGTCTGACATTACTGACTAAATTTAATTTATCAGAAAATCAGACATTTTAAAAAGGACAGGGCAAAAGTGTGAGGCATGATAAGGGATGTGCTGCAGATAAGGTATAATTGATAAATATGCAACTCAACATGTTATCAGACCTAACTACAATACCAAATCTACCTTATTGTTTTTTCTGGACCATATCAGCAAACACAAAACCAAGGTGAACATGTAGCCTCAGTATTCCTAGATCTGTCCAAAGTCTTTGATGCAGTGTTCTAGCAACATCTACTTCAAATATAGGTCACCTAAATATGAGAAAAGAGGCAATCTTTGTGTTTAAAATCTGCCTAGTCCAAAGAACACAGAGTGTAAAATGGCAAAATACCCTTTCCATTTACCAACAGGGAACAGTTGAAGTCCCACTGGTATCCATCTTGAACATCTGCTGTTTACAGTCTTTATCAATGACATGTATAAAACATTATCAAAGGCTGCTCAGATACAGTGTGCCAGTGACTTCACCCAGGTTTGCAATGCTACCTCATTATAAGAACTTCCCAATATTGTGCAACAATCCTTCAGTGTCCTTAAACACTGACTGACTAGATTGAAACTTCTTCTAAATGCAAAAAAGAAAAAAAAGAGAAACGAAAAAAGTAATTGTTAGGTCCTGATACCTCTTCTAAACAAAGTTCAGATCTCTGATCAAACACCTTTGTTAAAAATACTGAGTAATATTCACACTGACCAAGGTAATCAAATTAAATACTGGGAATAATCACATAATGGCCTTAAGTTTGGCAAACACACATATATTATTTTAAAAGTAAAATCAGTCAAAAACTAGGCATGATATATAAATTCAAGCCACATCTATCAGTATATGACCCATCAATCAGTCTTAGGAGCTCAACAAGTATGAGATTTGCCTTTGGTGCAGAAGGTTGTGGGTTCTATTGCCATACCAGGTAGCTGGATTTTTATGCACTGATGGACCTTTCGCACATCCTCAAAACCAGTAGCATAAGCAAATAAAGAAATCCTATCTAAACTGACACTGTTAACACAAATTGAGCACTGTCCTAGTATGTCATAATAGTTGTGTTACTCAGACCAGATTTTACAACCCTGACTTAACATAAACAGTGGAAAATTCTATTATACATAAAGATTATTAACTTCCTACAGTGCTTTGGCATAAAGGGATAAAGCTGTAACTACGGCTCAGCCGTCCTGGGTTTGATTAGTGGCTCAGGCTTTTGAGGCAGTGGCAAGGAGGGATGGGAGAACCCACTGGAGGGATGCCCATCAGTGATGCTCCCTGATGAGTAGCATTGTCCAAAGAGGGGAGTAGTCCTTGGACATTGTCACAGAGAAGGGGGTGGGGAAAGCAACTATGTAGGTCACTGTGCTGTCTGTGCCAGGGAGAATGAGGCAGTGCATGCCTAACATATGCTAGCATAGCTAGCTGGAGTTTTGTAAAGAATTTTGTCATTTGACTGTCACACTGATTTGTACAGATGCTTGTGTTAAAAATGCATCAAAAGTGGATCCTGCTGGACAGAAAAGAGATATAAATGTATGTCAGACAGTGTTGTTATAACTGATTAAATGTGTATGTTTTAACAGAGAATTCTGGAAGGGAAGAGGTTAATCTCTGTCCAGCTAATTTTGAAAAATAGGTTGAAAATTAAATGAGTTGGTTTAGGCCATAAATATTTTATCTTACAGTTCTAATTGCAGCCAGAGACAAAAATGTCTGGGAAAATCAGGACTAGGAATTTACTGTATTGTCCTTAGGGGTGAACTAATTTCTACCCTGGAAGGGTGGAATTTTTGAAATTGTTTTATAATTTTCAGAGGCTGCAGCAAATCTTAGCAAAGCTCTTGACTTGCCGTAGTAAATAACTTAACTAAGGAACATTAATTCTTTAGTCATTCAGGAAAATATAGTGAGATTAGTTAAGTATTGTTTTTTTTTTTTTATTTATTTTGCATCTATGTGAATCTACCCAACTTTTTTATATCTCCTGTGATTGAAACTCTGGTGTTATTGCAACTATTCAGTAATCTCATTGTTTCTATTTTATTATTTATTACTAAATATTTCTATATCTTTCATTGTGGCTGGTCTTTTAGAGAATACTTTTAACATCTTAAGAATACTTATGCTTATTTTAGTGACACTGTGTCTGCTCCTGGAAACCTTGCTACACTGGTTAAGCTCTACCATTTGTATTAGTATTAATTGTACTCAATATAACTGGGTACCCTTGTAAGAGCCTTAGAGTAGCTGACCGGTGGCAGTGTAATTACCTTATAGTCTGGGCAGAGGGGGCACAGCTGGTAAATCTGTGCCAGCCTTTCACGTGTGTGTGTGTGTGTGTGTGTGTGTGTGTGTGTGTGTGTCTGTGTGTGAAAATTAAATATCCAAGAGTGTGTGTGTCAGCTACTTGGAGCAGGGACACAGACCTCTAAAGTGGACAGTGTTGCATTTTGTTTGGGGCCTGGAGAGAGAGAGAGAGATAGTGAGAGTCCAGCCCCAGATCTGGAGTGTGCTCCCAGTCTGCTGTAAAGGGAAATTGTACTTGGTGCAGAGAGCTGCTTCTATATCCATTTTTGTTCCTAGTGGCCATCCCTCACTGATGTCAATGGTGAGGATTAAGGCTCCTTGATTGCTGGCCGAGAGGGACAGTCCCATATTGGTGGCAATGGTGGGGTATTAATTGAAATTCAGTAGCCTGTGGGCAGTTATCATTGAAGGTGTGTGCATTCTCAGCAGCCACAAGGTAAATGTACAGTTTCATTTTTGCAACAGTTTTATTTATTTTTATTAGTTTAGCTTAGTCAGGGAAAGCAGGCTAAAATGTCAACAGAGGATCATGGCAAGCTGACAAAGAACCAGTTGGCCAAGGTGTGCAAAGCCAAAGGACTGGTGCATGCCAACCTGACTAAAGAGGAAATGATTTCAGCTGTAATTGCAGCTGCAGCACAGATTAGCAACCAGGAAGACAACCAGTCTAGTGATGGGGTTGTGCAGCCTTCAGAAACAGGGCAGTTCACCTTTTCCTCAGAGGACTTAAAAAATCATCTGGAGTTAGAGACTTGTACTGGAGGATAAATGTTTGGAACTAGAATAAGTAGAAAGACTGTGGTATTTAGAGGTCAAAGAGAATGAGAGACTGCAGCATTTGGAGGCTGAAGAAAAGGAGAGACAGCGCCAACATGAGAGGAAGATGCTGACTGTTCGACAGGGTCATGGAGGTAATGGAGAAGGGAATAACTGAACCCCAGAAGCAATAAAGGTCAGTAAATTTCTTCCACATTTACAGAGGATGATAATTTTGATCATGTTATTCATATATTTGAAAGAGTATGTAAACAGTATAATGTTGACCAAGGGCTCTGGGTATGGTTCCTGACCCCCTTACTCCATGGCAAAGCTATAACTGCTGTTTATAAATTGTCTGATACTGATTGTTTAAACTATGATAAAGTTAAACAAATTTTATTGGAATGTTTTACATTAACACCTGAAGGTTACAGAAAAAAGTTATGGGAGCATAGACGCAAGGCAGATGAAAGTGTATGTGATTATATTGCTGAGTTAAGCACTTATTTTCATAGGTGGGTGAGTGGGTGTCAGGTTACCACTTTTGAAAGGCTGGCAGACCTTTTGGTGAGAGAGCAAGCCCTTAGCACTTTGCCTGAGGACATGGAAATCTGGTTGGCAGACCAGTAGTGTAACTCTGCAGATGAGCTGGGGAGAAAAGGGGATCTGTACTTAGCAAGCAGGGCACTACTGCACAAGAAGGGGATGCCCAGTGGTGCACATGGGTATAAGGGAACCCGTGGTGGGCAGCCTAACCAGTCCCAACAGAGTCCACCAGTAACAGGGAAGCTACTAGTTCAGGTACACAATCAGGATCAAGGGTTAGATGTTTTAAATGTGATCAGAGGGGCCATGTAGCATACAAATGTCCACTGAAAGAAGGTGAGGAACAAAAGGTGAGGGAGCCAGCAAGTGGGAATAACAGCATACCAGTGGTAAGTTGACTGGAGAAAACAGGGGTACCATACTATCACTGGAGTGTGTATTCTATCTTAGTGTATAGAAAGCAGGACGCTGCTAAGAGAGACACAGCTTCTGACATAACCATTGTGAAGCCTGCAGTGATTAAAGAGGAGGAGTTCTTGCTTGAAATGGTTACCCACTATGCCACAGGGTCACTGCTTTGTGCTCATTTTAACAAAACAATGCAGTGCCCCTACCCAACAGCTGTCACAAATAGCACATGCAACAGACAACCACCCACAGCAGCCATCCTGGGATATCTGAGGATCTATAAGTTAAGTAAAAACACAGAACCAGGAAGACACATGTTGCAAAGATTAAAAATATTAAATGTAGTACTCTACTCAACAGATATGGTAAATATGGTAAATACTTACTATGCCATCTGAGACTTCATTGCCTAACTTCTCCTTCCTACCTGTTGAGAGCCCCAGGGCAGTGGTGATGCAGATCATCAAACTAGGGCATGTACTGCACAAAGGTACATGAGATGCTGATTGCACTAGACAGCAGAGCTACCAGCTCATGCCAGGCATCCAGCTTCCTGAAAGAACTTTCATAGGGTTCCAACAGCTCTATTGGAGATAGAGCATAATGTTGCTGTCCTTTGCACAGCAGGCATACATCCATAATGTACTAGTACTGGCAGCTACCTCCATGAATTTATAGAAAAACAAATTGACAGATTGAGAATCTTTCCTTCTATGGGACACTGAATCACATGCATATGCCCTTGCACCTTGTAGATGCACAATGCATTTACACAGACAGCTTGCATGAAAGGCATGCTGGTGATATCCAGGGGAATGTATTGATATCTCATATCACTGGTGCAATTCTATGAAACACAGCATTTCATAGACAAATGAAGAATCTAACTTCATGAACATAAATACTGTGTAAGTTAGCACTTGCTGGCAATATTTACTGGTTATCTGTCATTATGGATGCCAAAATGCATATCTTAGTAAAAATGAACAAGATACTTATATCACTGGACTTCCAAGATGGTTGTACAGTGATCAACAGCTTAACTTCAGCTCTTCCAGTGTGAAAAAAGGAGTGCCTTTGAAACTGCATATGGTTAAAGTTCATTTACTGGCTAGTAAGTCCACTGCCTGGATGCCAACAAAGAAGAAATTTGGAAAAAAAACTAAAAATCAACCAGAAAAGTGAAGTGAAAACACTGTCTTGGAAGATTCTGCAGCTGTTTAGCAAAAAGCAGTTCAAGCCTCAGCTTTGGCAAAAAAAAAATGCTTCCAATAATTTAGAGGAAAGAATAAATTAAATGTCCTCAGAGGTGATTAAAATCAATAAAACACTGAAGGAATATATCGACTCAGATAAAACAATGAAAAAAAAAATAAAAAAGCTTTAACTAACTGTTCAGATGAATTGATAAAACTGCAAAAATCAGAGGTTGAAATGAAGAAAAAGCTAGCCGAGTATGAAGCTTCCCAAGAAAAAACTGTTTTTCAGAGAATAGTAGTTAGAAGACAGAGCATTCAGAGAAAACCTGAAGTTTTCTGCTGTACCAGAGAAACTGGAAGGAACAGACTTTATTAATTTTAAGAAAGCACAAATAAGCAGCTGGATTGGTGTTCCAGAGCAGGATTTGTCAATTGAAAGGGCACATCAAGTATATTCTCCAAACCTTGTCATGAGAAAGCAGCAAATACCTATATTAGTAAAGATGCAATTATATGAGCAGAAAGAGTTGATCCTGACAAAACTGTGGTAGATGGGCAAAGTATTAAAAATTGGACAGAGCAGTGTTTGTGGAAAATAATTACTCACTGTACACCAGGCAGAAGTGAAGCAAATTTGTCTCAGCAGTCAGAGAATGTTAACAGACAGGTGTGGGATTCAAGCTGCATTATCCAGCTGTGTTCAGAGGGTTTTTTTCCTGGAGGATCGAAGACATTTTTTGATGCAGACAGGTTAAGGAGGAAATAGAAAAAATGTTTATCCTACAAAAAGTCGGCCAGCAAGCAGAAAGGGACTCTGCTTATTATTCTTCTAACAGTAAAGTTCACAGAGAGACTTTACCAGTGAAACCTTTTCCAATGTTCCAAAGGAAAATGCTTGAGACAGAAGAAAAAAAACAGGAATTGTCTAGACAAATCAGGAGTACCTTGAACCTGAACGAGAATGTAGAGTTGGGAGATAGAGATGATCAGGAAGAAGACCAACAGCACTGAAATTAGTCAATAAATGTGAGATTATGAAGTGCCAATTACACAGGTGAAATATGGCTTTGCAAATAAAAGTGGCTGGGAAAAGACAGTACTTTTGTTGACTTTGTTAAACGTGTGGGTGAATTGTAAACCATATACCCAACAATATGTATTTAATGTTTAGGGCACTAAAGGGAATAAGAAAACAGTTTTTATTTTTATTAGTATTTGTTTAAACAAATTCATAGGTTCATAGATTCATAGGTTCATACTAGGCTATCTGCCCAAGGGCATTTATAAGCCTAGCCCATAGTTATGTGGCTTTCGCCACCCCTTTAGTTTGAATAAAAACTATGCCTATCATTTTGCTGTGCCTCTGTCAAGCAGTGACACTGAAGTAATCCCTGGGGTATATCTGCGATCTCCCATCCATTGGTCAAGATTCTGAACAAGGCCAGCGAGGTGCTCTGCCTCACATGTACCGGGATTTTGTTCCACAGCATAGGGAGTCTCTGGGTGATGAATCTGTCCCTCCAGCATGTTCTATTTATAACCGTGTCAAGGTTTAAGTCTCCCGCCCTTGTGGTTCTGAGGGATCTAGATTTTTTGAGGTGAAGCATATTCATCAAATCTGGGTTTGACATGGCCTTATATGTCAGGCACAGGTCACCTCTGAGCAAGCGGTATGAGACTGAATAGAGCTGGAGTTCTTTCAGTCGGGCAGCATAAGACATATTTTTGAGACCCTTTATCCTTTTGGTGAGGAACTTTTGGGGCCTTTCAAACTGCAGCAGGTGTCTGGTCAGATACATTCGGAACGGGCATTGTACTCAATCATAGGTCTAATGAGTGATGAGTACAGGGGGACGATGACCTCCCTTGATCTAGATGTGAATCCCTTCATGATCAGGTGGGTGATATAGAAGGTTTTCCTAACTACTTTAGCAACATGAGTGTCAAGCGAAAGGCTACTGTCAACCTGGGTCCCCAGATCCCTGATGACTTTTTCTGTGCTCAGTGGATTGCCACCTATATGGTAACTAGGGGTAACCTTGTTTTTCCCGAAGGGTATGACTATGCATTTTTGGCGTTTAACTTCAGGCCATGGCTCTGGCACCAGTTATCCGTTTCTGTGAGGCCCTGCTGGAGGATATCTGTGTCAGATGTGTTTTCGACTATGGCCCAGTTTGCAGTCATCTGCAAACTTTGTCAGCCATAACCCTCCTGTGTTTGCTTGTACTTCAGAAAAGTAGATGCCGAACAAGAGTGGACCCAGGACTGAGCCCTGTGGGACACCACTTGTGACAGGCTTTGAGTCTGACATGGCTCCAGCAACTCTGACCCTGTGGGTTCTGTCACTTAGCCAGTTTGCAACCCATCTTGTGATGTATGGGTTTACATTCAAGCTGATGAGTTTTTCGATGATACCTGAGTGGGGTATTGTGTCGAAGGCCTTTGCCAGGTCGAGGTAGGCTGTATGGACTGCCTTTCCCTCATCAATGGCCTTGGTGACTGTCTCAAAAAAGTCAACCAAGTTTAAGAGGCAGGATCTGCCTTTGACAAAGCCAAACTGGGTTGGATCCAAAGTCTGCAAGTTCCCTATGTCTTTATTTATGAGTTCCATTATGATCCTCTCCATGGCTTTGCAGATAAGGCTTGTCAAGCTAATGGGGCGGTAATTTCCAGGGTCTGTGGAGGCACCGCTCTTATGAAGTGGGACCACAGTCGCCGTGCGCCACTCCTTGGGTACGTATCCTGAGGTGAGGCTAAGATTAAACAGCTGTCCTAACTGTGGGTTTAATTCCTCGTTGAGTTCGTGAAGCACACAGCCGGGGCACCATCCGGTCCCATGGATGCTGTGTTTTTTGCCTTAGTGAGGGCAGTTCTCACCTGGGCGTTGGAGATGTTTGGGGGCTACAATCCTCTGGAATAGATATCTCTCCTTTTGGGAGAAGTTTGCACTGAACCTGTCAGCCAGTATGTTGGCAATGTGTGTAGGTTCAGTAATTTTCACATCATTTTGAACTAATTCTGAGCATATCTGGGAGTTTCCTCCTAGGTTTCTAACATAGCTAAAGAAGGCCTTATGATTGTCTTTAGAGTCCTTGGCGATTTTTCTCTCAAAATTTGCCTTGGATGATTTTATGAGAGCTCTTAGTTTTTTACATATAATGATCAAAGGTGTCTTACCTTTCAAGGATTTTGCTCTATCTTGTAGTAGCTTCCTCCTTTTGTTGTAGAGCTTGTTTATGGCTGGGGTCCACCAGACTGGACGCTTGCCTTTGGTACAGAGAGTCTTAGTTTTGTTTGGGATTGCCTGATCCATGCAGTCCTGTAGGTGCTGGTAGAAGGCATTTGTAAGTGATTCAGCGGTTTGAGTAATGTTTACCACTGGCTCAGGGGCCTTAAAGGAGACCACACTAGTTTTTAGAAGTGTGAAATCTGCTTTTGAGAAGTTTTTCACTGTGGTCTTTTTTGTTTCAGGTGGGGGGATGAGGACCTCCAGCGAGATTAGTTTATGATCTGATCTCACCAGTGAGGGGTATACTTCCGGTGTTGAAACTTTTGATCCCATGTTCGTGATGATGAGATCAAGTATGTTTTCTCCTCTTGTGGGGATGGTGACTAGTTGTTCCATGGCATTTGAGTTTATGAACTCCAGGAATCTTTGGGTTAGAGTGTTCGGGCTTGAGTAGTGTTCCCAGTCTATATTAGGGTAGTTGAAGTCACCTAGTATGATGGTGTTTGGAGATACATTTATCCCCTCCAATGTTTTCAGGAAGGCCCTGTGAGGTTCCTGAGTTTGAGAGGGTGGCCTGTAACATGCTACAAATTGCAGAGCAGTCTTGCCTATGGTTAATTGCACCTGGATGGTCTCCGATGCATCGTGCGTTGCCACCAACCTTGAGGTGTGGGTGTCCTTTATGAATATGGACACCCCCCCTCCCTTCTTGGTGTTGTCCGGATTTTGGGGCCGGAACGCATGATATGAAGTGAAACCTGTTAGTGCTGGGGTGCTCTCAGGAGCCTTGAACCAGGTTCCTGTCACAGCACAGACATCGATGTTCTCCATATTGAGAAGGGCCTCGAGTGCGTGCATCTTGAGATTGAGACTTCTGGCATTGAGCAGCATTACCCTTAGTTTTTTCCTTTTGGTGTTCTAGGGTGGTAGGTTTAGAATTTGAGCCTTGCCTAAAAAGGCACTATGGGGTGGCAAGAGCCTTTGCCAATATCCGGAAGCCCAGGGTGACAGGTGCAAGCCGTCCCTTGCGAAGCAGCGTGGCTTGTCCAGCATGTCATCCCAGGCAGACAGACATTGGATCCCCTTTGAATGACACCAGAATTTAAGCCAATTATTAAAGCTGATCATCTTATCACTGTATTGTGGCATCATTCTAGGTGAAGGTAGGATACTGCTCAAGGTCAGCATCATACCTGCCTGGGCTACATAATCAGAGAGCTCCTCGATGTCCCTTTTCATGTAGTCCAAGGAGGTACGTCTCAGGTCGTTGACACCAGCGTGGACAATGACTGAGTCGTACTTGTACCTGCTGTTGAGAGACCTGAGTGCTTGCGTTATGTGGTGGATTCTAGCACCCGACAGGCAGCTTACTGTGACCTTCTCCTTACTCAGTCTGGTGAGCGGGACGTCAGTGTGTCTGACTATGGAATCACCAATGACAAGTGTGTCTGGCATTTTGTTTGGCCTTAAGGGCTGTGACTGTTTGACACTCTGACTGTGTGGTCTATGTGTTGCATGTGTTGGGTCGTGAGGTGGTTGTTAATATAAATTGCATGTTGTGTTGTAAAGCAGTTTTGTATAGTGTGCATTCGGGGGTATTTTAAATGTGTGTGGGTAGTCTTTCCACTGATTGTTTTATGTGTTTAAAATATTAAAGTAAACAAGTATTTTTTTAGTTGTAGGAAATATAGATTTTACAGTATAAGCAAGAAAAGAAAGGTTGAACAGAAGTACGTCTAAGTTAATGTAATGAGATGATCAGTGTTGGCATGGAGTACAAAAGTGTACTGATTATATTATATGTAGAACTAAGATGATAATTTCCCTTATTTTACAAGGGTGGATGTCTAGACTAATGCCCTTTGCTTAGGCTATGAACATTTTTGTGAGCAAATAGGCTTGAAAAATAAGACACAATGATGAAAGGAATGAAAAATGATAATCTTCTTACATCTGAAAATATATTAGCTTGCTTTTTTTCATTAACAAATTATCTCACTGATAGATAAGATGTCTGCAGCTGAAGGCAGTTAGCCAGGGGCATTCCATACATTCTGTTCTGAGTGAATTTTACAAAGATTCTTTCAAGCATCTGCATTGTTTTTATCTGTTTTTTTCTTTGCTGATTACTTTTGCGTGGAGATAAGATGCCTGCCGGTGCAAATAATTAATCTTCAGAGTTCTGAGGGAAATGTAATGGTTTAAGGACAAGCAGTTCAGTGAAAAAATACAGTTTAAAATTATGAGAAGTGAATAAGAGATAGTAACCTCCCCAGCAGCTGTAACAATTTAATGTATTTAATGGAACAGTGCATACATTAGTTTTATTTAAAGATACCCAATGCACTTTTTAGGGTTCATAAATGAATGTTTTTCTGAAAGCATGCAAGCTGTTTCTTTTTTACATCTGGGATGGGGAATATAAGTGCAGACAACAATTGATGCAAGTGAGAACACAGGTGGCAACTTGTGCTTTAGCATGGATAATTTTAATGTTAGATTAGTTATCCTTGTGGGTGCAGCTGTCAGTTTGGGGCAGTTGTCCCTGTCTGGAGACTTGCACTCCATTTTATAGGGAATGGAAGTTTTCTAAAAATGTACATAGTTATTTGTTTCAGGGTTTTCACTAAAACAAAAAGTATTGAAAATGTGACATAGGTTTAAGTAGAGATAAGAAACAGTTGTATAAAAGTTTATCTTGCCAATCAGTGTGTGCATGTAAGAATAACATTTGGAATACACATTACAAATAGTTTCTTATCAGAATGGCTACTCTATCCATAGTTCCTTGGAAGGTAAATGGCCTTACAGGTGCAGACAAAAACAAAAGAATACTGAATTGTATTGCAAATAACAGTGCTGCATGAGACACATTTGGAAATAAATGGGTATGTGAATTTATTAAAGAAAGGATTTCAGAATAGATATTCAGCAGAATATCAGTGGCAAATGAAAAGGAGAATAATAAAACTGATTGCTAGATGGGCTTCAGTAGTAGTAGTAGAAGAGGAAAAAAAAGACAATGATGCTAGATTTCTGGCAGTAACAGAGTATTGGCAAGGGAGGAGGATTATGTTGGCATGTATTTATATTCCACCAAAAACTGATATTACAGAGCTTAAGAAACATTTGGGAGAAATAATCAGCTTTCAGCATGAAATATTACTTATAGGTGGGGAATGGGACTTGATTTTCAACTGCAGTGATGTATCAGGGGAATCTAGAAGGGAAAATATAACAAAAGAGGGTAGATTTCTGAAGAAATGTATGAAAATATTAGGTATGGAAGACATGAATGCAGTAGTAGGAACTCTGACAGAATTTATGTGTTGTATACCAATCTAAAAGAATGGCAAAGGTGTTACCAGAATTGACAAATATGGATCAATGTGGTTTTGTGGAGTGAAAGCAAAAATTTGACAGCATGAATAGAACAATGATGATCCAGAGGGAAGCAGAATGTACAGAAACTACTTCTGCTGTTGTTGGGTCTTGATGCAGAGAAAGTATTCAACAGAGTAAGCTGGAGTTTTATGAGTAGAACAATGTAAGCATTCGGATTCATTGGTACAAAAATAAAGTTAATTAGGATGAAATATGAAGGACCGGAGGTAGGAATTAAAGTGGGAGGGTTGCTCTCCAATAATTTGTGTGTTCAGTAGGGGAGGTAGGCAGGGGTGCCCACTTTTTCCTTTGTTGTTTGCTTTTTATTTAGAGCCATTGGCAAAGAAAATAAAGGATTCAGAATTGCAAGGTTATAATTGGTATAGTAATCAAGAAATGTTAGTTTATTTGCAGATGATATTATGTTGTACTTGATAAATCCAGTAAAGGAACCTATATGTGTTGTTGAACATTTTGAGACATTTTCAAGTCTTTTCAAGATATAAAAGTAAAGAAGATAAAACAGACTATAGCTATAAATTGATGCCCACTCATGACTTGGTTCAGCAATACCTTTATTTATGGGAACATTATAGGATGAATTTAAGAGTATGGATTAAAAAGGGTTCTATTATGGCAGATAAAGATATATGGGAAGAAACTAAACAAAATAATTAAAAAACTGAGAAACTGGAAGCTTTTATTTATGGATATGGATAGTAAGATACAAGCAGTGAAAACGTGTTTTGTCCCTTTAGTTTTATATACAGATGAGACATATTTTTATCAAACAGGAAAAGTTGTGGACAGTAATTAATAAAAAGTTGAAGGAATTTATCTAGGAGGGTAAGAGGGCAAGATTTTAGTGGGATAAGCTGATCCTTCCAATAGAACAAGGTGGTTTAGGATTACCTAATTTGAAGAGAAATTATACAGCTACACAGTTAAGGTTCATATGCATAATACAAGCAGAAGGTTATAATTCAAAGTAGAAAGGGATGATGAGGAAGCTGGGGGGAGTTCAAGAAATAAGGAGAGAGTGGGGTTTGAATGCATTTCCTTAAGGAGAATAATAACCACTTTACTGAATATTATATTCACAGAGTTGCAGAAAATATTCTAAGGACTAAGCCAGCAACATGAATGGAAAAAGGAGATTTTGCCAATAGGGATGACTGCAAATAGGGGTACAGAAAACAGGCAAGAGGGGGCTGGAATTTACAGGAGAAGACTAATAAAGGAACCAAGATAATGGGAGCAAATAACTAGAGAGGGAGCAGTAATAGAGTGGGATGAGGTCAAGAAAAAATTTGGACTGTAGGTTAGAGACAGCCTTCGCTATCAGGGACTGATGTCATTGTATAGGCAAAGGAAAGAGTTCTATGTGCAAACTTGCTCTTGTAGATTTTTTAGTCAAGGCTAGAACAGAAGCTGCTGTTAAAAAGGGGATAATTAGTAAGGCATATAAAATATTGTATGATAACTATAATAATCACTCAGAGAAGGTTAGAAAAGATTGAGAAGAGAGACTGGAAATGCAATTTACAAGGGAAAAATGGGAGGGCATATATATGACTCCAAGTATGCAACAATACCCAGAAGGTTTAGGATTTTGTTAACAAGTGTTTGCATAGGTGTTAGAGACTTAATTTAACATCTGTATCTTGAATGTATATATTGTAAATAATTTACTACCTGTCTTCTCTCTCCCCCATCTGGGAATGATTCTCTGTACTGCCAACTCATAATTTTTTTATGCTATTTGACAAAGAACATCAATGCTTCATTATCCTAAGATGTTATGTATACACTTCACTTTTTCTAGTTCACAACTGCCTCTCTCTATACATTAATATCATGAATCTATACATTATAAATAATGTACTTTCCACCTTTATCACCCCTTGTCTGGAAAATTGTATTTACAAATGTTAGTTTTTATAACTATGTACAGATGATTTACAATTGTTAGTTTTATCACCATGTACACATGATCAACTTCCTCTGTGCAACTAACCTCTGTACAACTTTTTCTGTAATCAAGTATGTATGTATGTAATGTATGTTCCTCTATTTTATGATTATACTTTACTAAGTTTTACTATGTAATATTAATATTTGCTTATTTTTACTATGTATTATGGAGTTTTTCTCCCCAGGCCTCCACTGAAAAAGGGCTCCTTGAGCACGTTGACCTCCTCGGTCATCAAACTGTAAATAAATAAATGTATTAAAAAATTATACCGCAAGCAGACTTCGAAGAATTCTTCCTCAGGTAGACTGCAAATGTTTGAAGTGTGATAGAGAAGAAAGAGGCGACTGGGATGTGTTTTTTGGGAGTGTAATGAGTTGACAGATTTAAGAAATTCGTACAGAGCACTGTCAGAATTATTAGGGGAGCAAATGGCTGTAACTAAGGAAATGACTATTTTGGGCTAGGGCACATGTTCTGAATTGCCAGGCATAGTAAGCCTTTATTAACTTTACTGGCTACCAAAAAAGTAATTACTAGAAAATGGAAATCTAAAACTGTGTAGAAGTACTGAATATTGTAAAAGAGATAAAAGAACTGGAAAAGGGATCTTTAGAAAAGAGGAGGAGTAAATTAGATAGAAATAATTGGAATTTGTGGTAACAGTACGTGCAGACTAATGTTCAGGAGGATGACAGAGGTTTAAGGGAAGGTAGGAATTGAGTAAATTATGTCTGTTGGACTGAAAGACAGTTGTTATAAAGAAAAAGAAGATGTAACGTGTAATGTGTGTAAAGGGAAAAATTCTATTATGGTTTTATTTTATTTTCTATTAATGTATGTGTGCCTTTGTGATATTTTAATAAAGGTGTTCACAGCACCCACAATGTGCCCAGTAATGACTCCTCCTGCAATTTGTATGGAGTTACATGCATCAGTAACATATCTAAGTATGATTGTAAATTCTTTTTTTAGAATACCTGTTGCTCCTTTTACTATTGGAACTGTCTGGGTATCCTTCTTCCACATTGTCCTCGTTTCTGTTTGCAAATCCTGATATATTATAACTTTGTGTCTCTCTGTATGTAAGACACTGTAGTCAATGAGTGTAGCAGTATCAGTGATCAATGCTACTTTTGTCTTCTTTTCATGGACTATTGTATCTGATTTTCTCACAGCTATTTTTTGAACTCTTGGTAATGTGCGATCCTATGTAATGTAAACTTCATAATTTTGTATAATGCTTTGTGGTTCGTGTTTCCGGTGATGTTCTTCGTTCCCCATTGCTGCAGTCCTTACTATTGGGTATAGTCCGCATCCAGTCGGCCCGAATACCAGAGTATAAGGCTGACGTCGGTCAGGGCGCATTAGACTGACGTCAGTACGTCAGGGTACTAATGCGCATGACCGACGCCATATCCTCAGTCTTTTTTGCCGCGTGATCCGATGCAGAAGCAGTTTTGCGAGTGCAGGTTGGCGTTCTGAAATCTTTCCGAAACCGGAGTTTCAGACCGAAACAGAGTTGGCTAAGTACCCCGTTGGGGAACATTTTTGTTTTTTCTTGCCTCAGTATTTTACCGGATGTCAGAAAAAGTGAATAACTGTATTTCTTGTGGGAAACAGATACCTCATAGGGATTACCATACCTTGTGTATACCTTGTTTAGGGCCTGAGCACGACGTTGTTGGTTGCCGCTCTTGTGCTAGGTTTAACAAACGCACTATTAAGAGGAGGTTAGACTGTGCCAGGTTAGTGTTTGGGAAGCGTTGCAATTATAAAATGCCGTCGGATGCTCCGACGCCCGCTTCGTCCAAGAAGCGCAAGGACAAAACAGCGAAGCCTAGGGTTGATGAACCAGCAGTCCCGGACGTCGGTTCTTTAGGAGGCTCAGTGGAGCCAGAGGTTTTGCCAGGTGTTTCCATGGAGTCCCAGGCAGAATCTTTACTGTTACAGGATGTGCCTTCTCAGGAGGTAGGCCAGGCTGAGGGGGCTTCTCAGGTGACTGTTCTTCCCTCTCTTCCCAAGTTAGTTAGAGCCTCTCCTTCTGTTGCCAAAACTTCTTTGAGAGGTAGGCCTAGTTTAGCTTCAGTGGGGGCTTCTCCTAGCATTTCGGGTTCTGTACCTAAGAAACATATGCTTAAAATGGCAGAAGATTTGATTACTATGATTAGAGGTTCTATGCCCCCGCCTGATAAGAGGCCTAGGGTGGAACCAGAGTTTGATTGTTTTGAACAATGTTCAGAGGCTTCAGGGTCTTCTGCGGAAGACTTGCAGGAGTATCCTACTTATTCTGATTCTGATGTGGATGATTCCACTCCTACAGCTACTCCTCCTGAGGATTTCTCATTTTCAGAGACTCTGCATTCCATGAGGGAGCACTTTAAATGGGAAGGCCAGGATTACTCTGATTCCAGGAAAAGGCTTAGGGAATTCTTGTTTTACCCCAGCATAGGCCCTTAGCTATTCCTCCTGTGTTGAATGTGGTGGAAGATGTTTTGCAGAGGCTTCCTGAACCCTGACTCTTTGCCTCCTGCTCCTGTTAAGCCTGATAGGTATTATAGGGTGCCCGAAGCTCATAAGTATTTGTTTAAGAGTCCTAGGGCGGACCCAGAAACTATTTCTCAAGGGCCTAAAGGTGTTAAAGCTTCTGTGGTTAAAAATCCTGTTCCCACTGATAAAGAGGCAAGGGCTTTGGATAGGTGGGGAAAGAAAGTGTATACTTCTTCCACTTTAGCCATGAGAGCATTGAATTGTCAGTTTCACATGCTAAAATATCAGAATTACCTCCTTTCACAATTGAAATCTAAGGTGGATGCTTTGGCAGGAGGTATTGAGTGTAAAGAGTTGCTGGATTTGGTTCATGTGTCTGAACAAGTGGGTAAGCATTCTTTGCAATGTGGTTTTGATGCTGTCCAAGCCTCCTCGAGGGTGGCCGCTACTAGTTCTGTTCTTCGCAGGCATGCCTGGTTGAAGGATCAGAATTTAGCTGAGCATGTTAAGACAAGGATTTTGGATGCTCCTTTACAGTCTGATGTGTTGTTTGGATCGCCTGTGGAAGCAGTTTTAAAGAAAATGGAGGACAGAGCTAAGTCTATGCAAACTGTTAAAGATTTTTTGCAGGTGCAGCCACCGAAATTTAGTAGAAATTGGCCGGCTAAGGGGTGGACATATCCTGCTTATGATTCTCAGTCTAGGGGTAGGTCTAGACGTGGTAGGGGCAGGGCTCAAGGTTCTTTTAGGCCTAGAACAGGGAGTTCGCCTGCTCAGACTTCTGGTGAGGGCAGGGGTCAGTCCTTTCGTAAACAGACCCAATGACCTGTCTTTTCAGCTGCCAGTAGATTTCCGTCTGGCAGCTCCTTTGGGAGGAAGACTGTCTCTTTTCAAAGCAAATTGGGATTTAATTACTCAAGACAAATGGGTGTTGGATATCATTCACCACGGTTACAGATTTTATTTCCATACAATGCCCCCTTTAAAAGGCATGCCAGACGTTCCTCCTCCACAAAGAAAAGAGGCTCACAAGCAAGTTTCTCAATTACTCCAGATGGGGGCCATTCAGCCAGTCCCTGTATCAGAAAGGGGCCTAGGATTTTATTCTCGCCTGTTCCTAGTACCAAAGAAAGGGAACACGTGGCGACCAATTTTGGATTTATCTCTCCTCAACACTTTTCTGGACATTCCCAAGTTCAAGATGTTGACGTTACAACAGCTTTTACCTCTGCTGGGCAAAGATCACTGGATGGTAACTCTAGATCTCAAGGAAGCTTACCTTCATGTGCCTATCAGGCTAAGTTGCAGGAAGTATCTGCGGTTTCGAGCTGGAAATTCTCATTATCAGTTCTCTGCATTGCCCTTTGGCTTATCTACTGCCCAGAGTATTCACAAAGGTTCTGGCTCCAGTGATAGCTTACTTCAGGCTTCAAGGAATTCAAATCTATCCTTACTTGGACGACTGCCTGATTCTGGCTCAAGAAAAGGAAGACCTTGTACAGCATCTGGAACATGTTATAGCAGTGCTAAGATGCCTAGGGTATTCTGTGAGCGAAATAAAGTCCAGTCTAGTACCCTCTCAAGACATGTGCTTTCTGGGTGTGAGACTGAATACAGCAGCCCAGATGGCCTTTTTAACCCCGGACAAACAACAGAGTCTATCACTTTACTTCCATCAACTATCTCATCAGTCCGTGCTGACTGCAAGGACAGTCCTTCAAGCATTAGGGTTCATGGCATCTTGTATTCTGGTGCTTCCCAATGCCAAACTGCATATGAGGAAGCTACAATGGTATCTCAAAATGTATGGACACAGCACTGCCAGGATTTGGACACTGTCATTCAAATAATACCTTGCCTTCAAAAAGAATTTTTGTGGTGGGCTCAGGAATGTCACCTAAACAAGGGACTCTCTGTGACCCGGCCAGAGGCGAGTCAGATTTTAACGACAGATGCCTCGGACATTGCTTGGGGAGCTCATCTAAATGGAATGTGGATACAAGACATGTGGCCTGCCAGACTACTGCATCTACATATCAACATGAAGGAGATGTTAGCAGTCCAGTTTGCATTAATGGCTTTCAAGGAGTTACTTCTTCCAGGGCAGGTGTTGATTCTAACAGACAACACAACTGTCATGTGGTACATCAACAAGCAAGGGGGAACACATTCTTATCCTCTATGCAGGCAAGCAATGATTTTATGGGAGACTGCGCTAAGCTTGCAACTAACTCTTCAGGCAAGGTTTCTGCCAGGAGCACAGAACTCCTTAGCAGATGTGTTAAGCAGACAAATCATGGATCCCCACGAGTGGAAACTGGATCTTCATGTATTTCAAACATTGACAGTGTCATGGGGAACTCCAGACATAGATCTGTTCGCTTCTCCACTAAACCACCAGCTGCCACAGTATTGCACAAAGGGGTTTCATCACACAGCTTGGAAAGTGGATGCTCTGTCTTTCAGTTGGAAAAACCTTCATGTGTATGCCTTTCCTCCTCTACCTCTTCTTCCAAAGGTACTATTAAAGGTCAGACAAGACAGGCCAGGGATGATTTTGATAGCTCCAGATTGGCCTCGGCAACACTGGTACCCACTACTACGGAGTCTGGTAAGGAAGCCTCCATGGCCTTTGCCTCTGATTCCTCATCTATTGTCTCAGCAGGATGGTCATCTGCTCAATGTCAAGCTTCACTCTCTTCATCTAACAGCCTGGCATATTCTGTGTTGAAACACAGCAGGTCTCAACTTCCTCAACAAGTTTTAAATGTGATTATGGAAGCTAGAAGACCTAGTACAAGGAAAGTGTACGCAGAAAAATGGAAGAGATTTTTATTTTGGAGTACAGCAAAGAATTTGCAGGTTTCTGAGCCTAATTTGAGTGCGGCTCTTCAATACCTTACTGAGTTATTGGACAAAGGTTTGTCCTTCTCTTCTATTAAGATTCATGCTGCAGCGATTTCAGCTCACTATGATTGTGACCCACCATTGTTTTCACATCCTTTGTTCAAGCAGTTTCTTAGAGGGGCAAAGAATATAAGACCCCCACGTAGAGCTCCTACTCCTGCTTGGGATCTCAATTTTGTGTTGGAAAAACTTACTCTACAACCTTTTGAGCCTGCAGCTACTGCTGACTTGAAATACTTGTCATGGAAGACTGCTTTTCTGTTGGCTATTACTTCTGCAAGAAGGGTGTCTGAGTTGCAGGCCCTTATGGCAGTAGAGCCATTTTTGATTTTCCATAAGGATAGGGTATCATTACGTACTAATCCTTCCTTTATGCCTAAGGTGGTTTCTAGTGTGGCTTTAAACCAGACTATTCATTTGCCTACTTTTTATGCAGACCCCCAAGATAAAGGGGAAAAGATTTTGCACACTTTAGATGTACACAGGCAATTGCGTTATTATTTAAGCAGGACTAAGGATTTTAGGCAGTCTCAGCAGTTGTTTGTTTCTTTTGCTTTGAGTTCGCAGGGCAAGCCTGTGTCAAAACAAACTATTTCTAGGTGGATTGGCTTTTGCATTGCATTTTGTTATTCCCATCATGGCAAGGAGATTCCAGCTGGGATTAGGCCTCATTCCACTAGGGCTGCTGCCACTACAACAGCATTTCTAAGGGGGGTGGCAACTAAGGATATTTTGGAAGCAGCTACTTGGAGTTCAGTGCATACTTTCTCTAAGCATTATCACCTTCCTATCTACTCTAAGTCTAGGGCTGGTTTTGCCACAGCTGTTTTGCAAGGCATGTTGTCAGCTCCTGCTTCTTTATGATTTGCCAGCCTCCCTTCCCTCTGCTTTGGGATTCTACCCAATAGTAAGGACTGCAGCAATGGGGAACGAAGAACATAGTACAGTTTTGTACCTACCATAAATGTAGATGTTCGAGGATCCCATTGCTGCAGTCCAATTTACCCTCCCTCCTTCCCCTCTGTGTTTAGGGGTGGTTGTGTAGGTGAGGTTTCATGCATATGTTTTTTGTATATGTCCTTGTATATCTTGTACATATTTTTGGTGCAGGTATTTTGGGCCTTGTCTTTTTAGGGTCTTCTGACATCTGGGGCAAGAAAAGACTGAGGATATGGCGTCGGTCATGCGCATTAGTACCCTGACGTACTGACGTCAGTCTAATGCGCCCTGACCGACGTCAGCCTTATACTCTGGTATTCGGGCCGACTGGATGCGGACTATACCCAATAGTAAGGACTGCAGCAATGGGATCCTCGAACATCTACATTTATGGTAGGTACAAAACTGTACTTTTTTCAGCTACTTCAGTATTATAATGTTTGCACAATCTCCAATGCAACAATCTTGCCACATTATTATGCCTTTCAGTATATAATCCTTCTGCCATTAGTATACCACAACCAGCAATAAGATGTGTGATGGTTTCCAATTCTGTTTTACAAAACCTACATTTGTTTGTTTCTTCCACATGTTCAATGGACTTTATAAATCAATGTGTAATTAGTCCAGTATCTTGGACCACCAATATTAACCTTTCATCTTTTGGTTTAAATTCAGCTCTCCTTAACCATTCCTGTATTCTGTCCTGATCAACATGAGGTTGTTCCAAGCGTTTTCTATGCTTGCAACTATATTTATGCATTTTCCACATTTCTTGCCTTCTCATCTGATCCTTCACCTTAACCAAACCAAACCACACCTGTATTCTTTCTTTTGGTTTTTGGCACATTTAGTTGCAGCCTGATTTTCATCTACTTCTGGTTTGATTTCCATTCCCACTTGACACCAATATGCTTCTGCTAAACTAAACAAAGAAGTCATGTTAGACTTATTCTCTTCATGTTTCAAAACTTTCACTATGTTTGGGTCTTGTAAGGTCAGCAGATATGTATGCAGTCCCACGACTGCAAATCTATACATGTAATCAATTTCGAGGAGACCCATACCTCCTTAAGAATGGGGAATATATAGACTTGGCATGCACCAATTTTTGTAAAATATCTGATGTGCCTGAAGCATCTTTATTGTTTTCCTGTCCTACCTATCCATCACCTTTTGGGGACAGTCAGTTACTCCAAAATTGTAAGTTAGGCTAGGAAGAGCAACTTGGTTTATAGCTTGGACTTTGTTCCTAGATCTCAACGCTGTTTTCAGTATTAAGTCTTCTAAAATATTCCTTACTAAGCTTTATTCATATTTTATTTGATCCTTCATCAATTCCCAAATATTTATACATTCCCTCATGCTCATATTCTTTTATATCACATTCCTGTCCCACACTGATTTTTTTTTTGTTGCTGCAGCTTTCCTGCTTTAAGGGTTGATGTTGCACATTTCTTAAGACCAAATTACATTCTTGTATCATCTGAAAATGTTTTGACCACTTGCCGTTGTGCTTTCAGTTCCTCATCTGATGAGCTATACAATTTAAAATCCTCTACAAAAAGAAGATGAGAAGTCTTTACACTTTATTTTCTGGGGGCCAGATTGTAGCCCTGACCTAGTCTGTTAAGTATACAGCTTAATCGGTTAAGGGCAAGACAAAAGAGCAACAGTGACAGAGAGTCACCCTGGAATATTCCCCTTTGAATTTGTATCCCTGGAGTAATAATCTGTCCTTTATCTTGGTTTAACTGCAAAATGGTTTGCCACAGTTTCATGGTCAATGTAATGTAATCAATCAGTGTGGGGTGTATCTTATACATTTTTAAGCACTCTTTTATCCATGAATGTGAGATACTGTCAAATGCTTTTTTTGTAGTCTATCCATGCCATACTTAGATTCCCCTTTTTACTGTTCTCCATTATGACTTTATTTAATAACAAATGATCCTTTGTTTCATGACTTTTTTTATTACCCTTTTGTTACATTGCCATGATTTTCTTTACTGAAGGTCTGATTGACATAAATATTCCTGAATTTTTAAAGGTGAAATATCTTATCATTCCCTGTCTGTTTGGAATTCCTAAAATCCACGCATCATTTGGGAATTCTTCCTGTAAGTTAGAGGTCAGCTTGGCAGGCTATAAAACTGAGAAAGAAGAACACTGAAATCATTTACCTACAGAAAAACTATTTATTCAGATAGTTTTCTGTATTTTTCTAGTCAACATCCCATGTCGCACAAAAAAAAAAAAAAAAAAGCTAAGGGTCAGGCTATAAGATTATCCAGCGTAATTTCTGATGATGGGAAATTTTATGGTGAATTAAATGAGTTAACCAGTATGTTCTCTGAACAGGGTTATCCCCACAATTTGTGATGGAAATATTGTTTGAGGTAATTGAGAGAAGCCTGATAAATTTCCTTTCAGTTTTATCAAAAGAGGGTGAATTATTAATGTGGTTCATCCAATAAAGTGACCAAGGTCACTGCATCGTATAATATAAGTTTATTTGCGCCATACTGAAATAAAGTAAAGGCCATTAGGAAATTGATGACTACAAATCGGAATATTCTCATACTGGTTAATCCAATTTTGATTGTCATAGGGAAGGAAGCACATTGTAATAAAAAAAAATATAACAGTGTTATGGAGAGAACTGAGAAGAGTAGACAGTGAAGAGTTAATTCAAATATGGAAAAATATGGTAACATGTCCATAAATATAGGAACTTTTTTGGATAATGAAGTTAAATGCTACTAATAACCCAAGGTTGAATAAGGTTTTGTCCATTAATTGTGTACTTAGAGTATTGCAATTATAAGTATTTTTTATATATTTTTTCCTAAATTATATGCATGTCTGTTTATTGTATTTCTGGAATACTTATATTTTACGATTTGTTTAGATAATATGTTTGTAATTGTAATTATATGTTGAGTGTGTACAACATAATTAATTGTTTGTGTATATAAGGACGTCCATTGGTAGTTTCTTTTATACTGATGAAATCTCTGGTGCTGGTAGAGACGAAAGCACTCGCTGTGGAATAAAAGTGTTTGTTAAGTACAAGTGGCTGGCTTTCATTCATCTAGGTTGTCTTTCAGTATGGTAATCAATATGGTATTTGATATTCAGTGTATAGCTACAGGAAATTATAGTGAATTTATTTGCCCTTCTTTCAGAAGGTTGAAATGTCAAAAGTGTTGGAAAAATGTATTCTGTAACTTCAGTCTTGCATTTGTTAATTTATCACGTATAGCAAGGTATTTTAATAGAACTGTAACAATCACTAAATGCTACTGCATAATTTTTAAAGGTCATAGAAATTGGCTGCACTTTTAGGTGATAAATTACCTTTCTGCAGCAGCGTTGAGTATGCAAGTTGCTTGTGTCATAGATGAATAATTCACACAGTAATCTCATTCCATGTAATGATGTACACTAATAGAAAGACTGACATACGGTTGCACAGAACCAGTGCAGTCAGTTGCTTTGGAATTCCATTTCCTATGTCCCAGCTGAACTTTGTGTCCAATCCCATACATTAGAATAAGAAATATATGTAATATCTAGGAACTGAATCTAGTCCTCAGTAGTACAGACATTTGCTTTAACAGTCAAAGCTGTGCTGTAGCATGTGTGGTTTAACCTGAATCTTCCTATTTTGTTTCTTTCACAGATACAGCTTAGCCACAACTAGAACAATAGCATGTAGATCAGCTGCTTAGAAAATAAATTATAAATAAGTTTTAAGCAATGCCCAACCCTCTTGCCTAACAGCATTTAACATGTTCAATTGCTTTTGATAAGACTGCTGAGCTTTAGCAAAGCGTTGAAGTGCATTGAGTGTGCATGGTAGAGAACATACCAGTACAGTTCTTCTGCTTCAGTATACTGCAGATTGAATTTAATCTTATACTGGTTTCACAGCACTACATAATTACACATTTAATTGTAAGGTATACTGACAATTATCTCACCAAACATACCACACTAGTTGGGAACCACCCTCTGACCCACATGTTACTGTTAGGTGTTATGCCACTTCAGATGTCATTGCATCTTTTGAAAAGGGTGTATATTGTTACAGGCACATATAAATTACTGAAAAAATATTTGCCTTCCCAATTAGAGCACTTCAAATTTTTGGGAAACTGCTGCACTTCAAAAGCCATTTTTGACAAAACAATGTTTGTGTAAATAATATGCAAATAACAAAAAAGAAGAAGGATTGCAACTGGACAAATAACACAGCAAATACAATTTATTAAAACGTTAAGCACTTTCATTCCTAAACTTGGCAGAACTTCATTACTTCTTCTTAGAACATCATTAGAACAGTGGGCTGCCATAAAAATCCATTAAATACCTAACAGCAATAATCACATGTTCAAAAACGTCCACTCAAAGAGCATTCACTTAGTAGTAAATACGAAGTTCCACAACCACTGCACCACTATTCACCAAAGCAACGAAGTTCACTTATGAAAACCAATTTATTGCTACAAAAAACAGACTTAGCGCTTTCACCATTAAAATGGCATCCTCAGAGTCATTTGAAACACTGAAAACTTGCACGTTATATATCCACACACCCCACTGATTAGTCATGACATCATAATTAGTTAATTAAAATTAGTTAAAATGAAACTCAAAAAGCTTGTTTTTGACAACTAAAAATGCTTGTAAACAATATGCTTGTGGAAATAACTACTGACCCCCCCCCCCCCACACACACACACATATTCATAAATTAAACATATATTATTGTTAAAACTGTATAATAAAACATTCAACATTTGACAATTTGCTTGAATGTGCTAACAATTCCTATTGAATGTAGTATAGTAATACACTTAAATAATAGCTGACTTGTATTTCAAAATAGGTTTGAGGGAAATGTTGTCATTAAGACCAGGGTACCTCATAGCATTTAATCGCAATTGCCATTCAGTTTCTAAAAAGGCTACCCTGTTTTTTATGTCTCCCCCTGCCTCATGGTGCACTCTGTCAACTACAAAGAACAAAAACTTACTAAAATTGGGACAATGACTAGTGTGCAAAAACAAAGCATTGTGTACATCTTTTTTCTTAATTGACCTAGTGTGTTCCATAATCCTGTCCTTGAGCTTTCGTGTGGTCATTCCTACATAGAAAGCATCACAGGACATGCAAGAAGCCACATAAACTAAATTCTTGGTGTTGCAACTACAAATTCCTGGACAAGCTATAGTTCTTCCAAAACCAAGTACAATCCATGCAAGAAGTGTGGCTTCTTGCATGTTCTGTGATGCTTTCTATGTAGGAATGACCACACGAAAGCTCAAGGACAGGATTATGGAACACACTAGGTCAATTAAGAAAAAAGATGTACGCAATGCTTTGTTTTTGCACACTAGTCATTGTCCCAATTTTAGTAAGTTTTTGTTCTTTGTAGTTGACAGAGTGCACCATGAGGCAGGGGGAGACATAAAAAACAGGGTAGCCTTTTTAGAAACTGAATGGCAATTGCGATTAAATGCTATGAGGTACCCTGGTCTTAATGACAACATTTCCCTCAAACCTATTTTGAAATGCAAGTCAGCTATTATTTAAGTGTATTACTATACTACATTCAATAGGAATTGTTAGCACATTCAAGCAAATTGTCAAATGTTGAATGTTTTATTATACAGTTTTAACAATAATATATGTTTAATTCATGAATATGTGTGTGTGTGTGTGTGTGTGTGTGTGTGTGTGTGTGTGTGTGTGTGTGTGGGGGGGGGGTTAATAGTTATTTCCACAAGCATATTGTTTACAAGCATTTTTAGTTGTCAAAAACAAGCTTTTTGAGTTTCATTTTAACTAATTTTAATTAACTAATTATGATGTCATGACTAATCAGTGGGGTGTGTGGATATATAATGTGCAAGTTTTCAGTGTTTCAGATGACTCTGAGGATGCCATTTTAATGGTGAAAGCGCTAAGTCTGTTTTTTGTAACAATAAATTGGTTTTCATAAGTGAACTTCGTTGCTTTGGTGAATAGTGGTGCAGTGGTTGTGGAACTTCGTATTTTCTAAACTATTTGACCCTGGTTTGGGTTGCTGTGTGGATTGTTGATTCACTTAGTAGTAGTTTTTTAAAAATAATAATCATAATCATCATCATCATATTATAAATGTCACTAAGAAAATCCTATTAAGCAATTTTAAACACTATAAAAACAATTATATCTATATGTGTATATATATATATTTATATATATATATCAATGTTCATTCTTAAAAATATTAATACATCAACAAGGTAAACCAAGTGACTTGTACCTTAACCATGCAACTCCCTTAAAGGGAATTTTTAACAAAATATATTCACAATCTAGCTTTCCTTAGTACTAACAAACTGTTTTTAGATATCTTGTCATTAATTCATGGGGCACTAGTAGCAACCAGTACAAGCTGCCAGTGCAGTTCCCTAGCCTCTAGATGTACTGTCCAATTACCATCTGTATTGAATATGTGGCCTTTTTCCAAAACAAAAAACACAAACTTTCTAAAACACTCAAAATAGCATGTCTACATAAGACATTTGTAATATCACCCTTTCTAATAGCATACACATGGTGGTAGATCCTCTTTTTCAAGTCTCTTTTTATCTTACCAATGTAAAAAGCTGGGCATGATAGAGGTTTGGAACAGTAAACCATATATAGTCAAACCTCCTTCTGGGAGCTAATACTCTTGGATAATTAGCAATCATTATTGTTAACTGCTTCATAAATAAACATAAATTGGACACAACACCCACATCTTTCCATACCCGTTTTTGATGTATTGTTTTTGTTCATCACCCTTTCAAAATACTGCTTCAAAGTTTTACTCCTTTTAAATACAAAAAGTGGTTTATCACACAGCCACTTGTTCATGCCTAGTGGTCTGAACATGGCATTACAATTTCTTATTAAATTTACAAATTGTTGCTTATGCATAATCTTTCCCTTCTCAACTTGCTCTTTTCAAACTATTTAGAAGTCTAATCAGTGGTTGAAATGTAACCTTTCTATCAGAAATATCATCCCTATATTTGTCTGTTAGGTTTTTAGGGTACCCTCTATCCAAAAACATCTTACCAAGGTTATCTGTCTTGCAAGAAAAATCTTATCGTCAGATATCAAATAAGACAAGAGTACCATCTGCCCTTTCAAAATTTCCCCATTTTGCTAAGGTAGATGGCAACTCGCAGTACGATAGATATTTGAAATATGTGTCCTTCCTAAATATTATTGAATTAAATGTAAATGTTTCTCTATTTTTTATTACTTTTTCATCCAAAGAATTAATTGAATTTGCATCATATTCAGTTTTAACATTTAAAAATAAAGTTGTTCCATTTATATACCCCAAGAATCCTTTAAAATCTGAGCTGTCACCAACACATAGGATACAAATGTCATCCAAAAGCATAAACAAGACACTATATACTCCCAATGGGAAGAATTTAACACTTTTTTTCTCTCACCACCATAAAATAATATTGGCAAACACAGGGACTGCCTCTACTCCCATTACATTGCCTGCTATCTGTTTTTTAATATTCACTTTCAAGGAATAGAGAGTTGTTACTAAGTCCCAGTAACATGCACCCCTTTATTGTATTAATATCATCCTGTATGAGATTGATCCCATCAGTCAGTGCATCATAAAATTATTCCAAACCCAGTGTGCGAGGAATAACTAAAAATAAATGTTTAATATCAGCCACCACGAAGTATGATCATACAACATATTGATATTGAGCCAAAGTACTTAAAAATGCCATGAATCCTGTAATACATGCTTGATATCATTTAAAAGACCTTTAATTTTTATATCCACCAGTTCTGTCAACTGTTCAGTTTTGGATCTACTTGTAGCAACAAAAAGCCGTAAAGGACAATCTGAACATGATTTGTGCATTTTTGGAATGCCAAAATACTTCAACTCAAAGGATTTTCCATTTTGATGTAATCAGTCTGTTCTTACTCAAGCCATTGCCCAAAACAAAGTCATGTAACCATGCATCAAGCCTTGAATAAGATATGTTAACTTCATTAATAGAAACTCCCATGAAAAAGTTACCATCATTCATTCAAATACTAGAGCATTTTGTGTGGATAACAAAAGCTGTCCACAATTACCACTTTTTGACCCTTATCAGTCTCATGATTTTTATTGCTGTATCCTCCTGCAGTTTTACAGAAGATATCTCTTTTCCACTAATAAGTTGAAAAGCATTTTACCTTTCTTCTTTATCCTCTCCCTAAATTCTTTCTTGCAGATCCTCTTGTATAAGGTAACAGGAGGAAGCAGGTGGGGGGGCTTAAAAGTGATTGACCTTGCCATGATATCATCATCATAATCAACCCCTTCTTCACCATTTTCTACATATGGTTGGAATGTTGTGGCAACTGTCATCATCTCTGTCGATTCAGTGCTAATCTCCTACTTTCTTTGACAGTCATGCCTGACTGTTGTCGGTCTTCTGTCACACAGTTCATCCTCCTCTTTGGTGGATGCCATTGATTTCTTCTAGTCTGTTCCAAATCATCTTTGCCAGATTGCTTTCTGCCTTTCTGCCTGAGCATTATAATATGTTCTCTTTGACCTTCTCTGCAATTGGAGCTGCTTTGGCTTCTGCTCTGATAACATTGCTTCTTCTTCTGTCCCACAGTGTGTATCCTAGTACTAGTCTTAGACACTTCATCTCCATCATCTATAGCTTCCTCAGCTGATCTGCCTTTACTGCCCAGGTTTCTTTAACATGCAGTAGCACTGGTCACAATACTGTTTATATACCTTACCTTTCAGCATTTTTGGCATTCTTTTGTCATATATTACCCTTGGCAGTCTGTGCCAGTTGGCTGTAGAACCTCTTATTCTAGCTTTGACCTGTTCATTCAGACTTCCTTTCTTTTCAACCACCCCTCCTAGATACTTGAAGCTGTTAACCTCTTCAACTATTTTCTCTTCTATTTCAATTCTCAACTTCTAATTTTCCACATTTGCAGCCATTACAGCTGTTATATGTGTACTCAGTTTCATCCCATGTGCCTTCAGTTTTGCATTCCATTCCCCTATCCTTTGCTTGAAGTTCTTGCTCAGAGTCTGCCTGTAATGTCACATATTCTCCATATAGCTGCTTTGTTAATCCCTCCCCTCTATCTTGTTTGCTAATGTAGTTCCATCACCAGTATGAACAGTAGTGTGCTATGAGCTTAACCCTGATGTACTCTCACTCCCAATGGGAACCCCTCTGAGAGACCGATCACTGTTATTATTTAAGGAATTGGATCTTTGTACATTGCCTACATTTCTTTTCCCAATGAACCACAGCAGGACTGCCCAAATCAGCTTTCTTGGGACTTTGTCGTATGCTTTCTCCAAATCTATGAATGCCCAGTTGGAATTTTTCCTTACCTCTGGCTTTTTCTGTACTATCTGTCTCACTGTAAACATTGGGTCAGCTGTGCTGCATCCTGCTCTGAATCTTATTAATTTCCCATCCTACTTTCTACCACTGTATATATTCGTTTATCAGTCACCCTCTCCAGGACTTTCATGCTGTGTGACATGAATGCCTATGTACTGCCCACAGTTATGGAAGTCCCCTTTATTCTTGTACAGGCACTAGTATGCTTATTCTCCAGTCATCTGGAATATGTATTTCTCGCCATACTGCTACGAGTACCCTCAGGAGCCATTTCTCCCCAGTTTTATCCAACATCTTGATCGTATCTTCTGTGAGCTCATCTGAGCTTGCTGCTTTCCTCTGACTTCATTTTCCTCAGTGCTTTTCTTACTTCTTCTCGGGTGGGCTTTTCTTCCTTCATAATCGGCTGTGTCTGTGGCAGTACAGATTCTTTGTGGGATTTTCTTCATTGAAAAGCTACTGGAAGTACTCCTTCCATCTGCCTTTGATGTCCTGTGGCTGGTGAACAGATTGCTGCTAGCATCACTTATGAAAGGTGTCCGACTGTCTGCTTTACCTTTCTGATTTTGCCTTGCAACCTGATAGAGTTCCTTTGTGCCATCCACTGACTAACTTTCCAGAAGCTGCTAAAGTACCTGTGATGCCTCATTCTTTGCTATTGTAACTTCTGTCTTAGCCACTTTGTTAGTCAAACAACATTCCTTCTTAGCCTGATCTGTCTATTCTCTCTCCCACATTTCCCTGTACTCCCCCTTTCTTTTGATGACTTCCTAGACTTTTACATTCTACTACCGGCTTTCCTTATGTACCTTATTTCCATACATAGGTTGACTGCATGTTTGTTTTATAGTCCTCATACATGCTGATTTGAGGTGCTGCCATTCTTCTTCAACTCCACCTATTTCCTCCTATTCCTGAGGTGCTAGAGTCCTAAGTAATTCATTGAATGCTTGTGCTTTCTCTCCAGTCAACTTCTAGCTCTTTAGCCCAGCCTCCTTTAACCATTGCTTGCAGCTGATTGTGGCAAGCGGTAGTTTAGGTTGTGGGCCAACTGTTTCACAGAGAATGATTTTGCAGACGCTGATTCTACCCCAATGCCCTTGCCTTACTATGAAATCTAACAGAGTTGCAAGTTGACCATTCTTGTATGTGGTCTTGTAACAGTTTTGCTTGCTGAACCATGTTTTGGCCACCATCAAGCCACTTACGAGGCAGAAGTCTAGAATGGCCTTTCCTTCTTTATTGCTGCTGTTTCACCCATGTGGACCTAGGCAGTCCTCATATCCTGTTTTGTCTGTCCCTTTATGTGCATTCAGATTACTCATTATCAACACCACCTCATGTTGTCCTGCTTTATCTAGTAGGTCATACAACTCTTGCCTGAATGCACTCTTTTCATTGCTATCCCAGCATTGTTGTGAGGCATAGGCTAAGATTATGAATATAGGTTCATAGGTTCATACTAGGCTATCTGCCCAAGGGCATTTATAAGCCTAGCCCATAGTAATGTGGCTTTCGCCACCCCTTTAGTTTGAGTAAAAACTATGCCTATTGTTTTGCTGTGCCTCTGTCAAGCAGTGACACTGAAGTAATCCGTAGGGTATATCTGCGATCTCCCATCCATTGGTCAAGATTCCTCTTGAACAAGGCCAGCGAGGTGCTCTGCCTCACATGTACTGGGATTTTGTTCCACAGCATAGGGAGTCTCTGGGTGATGAATCTGTCCGTCCAGCACGTTCTATTTATAACTGTGTCAAGGTTTAAGTCTCCCGCCCTTGTGGTTCTGAGGGATCTAGATTTTTTGAGGTGAAGCATATTCATCAAATCTGGGTTTGACATGGCCTTATATGTCAGGCACAGGTCACCTCTGAGCAAGCGGTATGAGACTGAATAGAGCTGGAGTTCTTTCAGTCGGGCAGCATAAGACATATTTTTGAGACCCTTTATCCTTTTGGTGAGGAACTTTTGGGGCCTTTCAAGCTGCAGCAGGTGTCGGGTCAGATACATTCCGAACGGGGCATTGTACTCAATCATAGGTCTAATGAGTGATGAGTACAGGGGGACGATGACCTCCTTTGATCTGGATGTGAATCCCTTCATGATCAGGTGGGCAATATAGAAGGTTTTCCTAACTACTTTAGCAACATGAGTGTCAAACGAAAGGCTACTGTCAACCTGGGTCCCCAGATCCCTGATGACTTCTTCTGTGCTCAGTGGATTGCTACCTATATGGTAGCTAGGGATAACCTTGTTTTTCCCGAAGGGTATGACTATGCATTTCTTGGCGTTTAACTTTAGGCCATGGCTCTGGCACCAGTTATCCGTTTCTGTGAGGCCCTTCTGAAGGATATCTGTGTCAGATGTGTTTTCGACTATGGCTCCCAGTTTGCAGTCATCTGCAAACTTTGTCAGCCATAACCCTCCTGTGTTTGCTTGTACTTCAGAAAAGTAGATGCCGAACAAGAGTGGACCCAGGACTGAGCCCTGTGGGACACCACTTGTGACAGGCTTTGAGTCTGACATGGCTCCAGCAACTCTGACCCTGTGGGTTCTGTCACTTAGCCAGTTTGCAACCCATCTTGTGATGTATGGGTTTACTTTCAAGCTGATGAGTTTTTTGATGATACCTGAGTGGGTATTGTGTCGAAGGCCTTTGCCAGGTCGAGGTAGGCTGTATGGACTGCCTTTCCCTCATCAATGGCCTTGGTGACTGTCTCAAAAAAGTCAACCAAGTTTGAGGCAGGATCTGCCTTTGACAAAGCCAAACTGGGTTGGATCCAAAGTCTGCAAGTTCCCTATGTCTTTATTTATGAGTTCCATTATGATCCTCTCCATGGCTTTGCAGATAAGGCTTGTCAAGCTAATGGGGCGGTAATTTCCAGGGTCGGTGGAGGCACTGCCCTTATGAAGTGGGACCACAGTCACCGTGCGCCACTCCTTGGGTACGTATCCTGAGGTGAGGCTAAGATTGAACAGCTGTCCTAACTGTGGGTTTAATTCCTCGTTGAGTTTGTGAAGCACACAGCCGGGGACACCATCCGGTCCCATGGATGCTGTGTTTTTTGCCTTAGTGAGAGCAGTTCTCACCTGGGCATTGGAGATGTTTGGGGGGCTACAATCCTCTGGTATAGATATCTCTCCTTTTGGGGGGGAGGGGGGGAGAAGTTTGCACTGAACCTGTCAGCCAGTATGTTGGCAATGTGTGTAGGTTCAGTAATTTTCACATCATTTTGAACTAATTCTGAGCATATCTGGGAGTTTCCTCCTAGGTTTCTAACATAGCTAAAGAAGGCCTTGTGATTGTCTTTTGAGTCCTTGGCGATTTTTCTCTCAAAATTTGCCTTGGATGATTTTATGAGGGCTCTTAGTTTTTTACTTATGATGATCAAAGGTGTCTTACCCTTCATGGATTTTGCTCTATCTTGTAGTAGCTTCCTCCTTTTGTTGTAGAGCTTGTTTATGGCTGGGGTCCACCAGACTGGATGCTTGCCTTTGGTACAGAGAGTCTTAGTTTTGTTTGGGATTGCCTGATCCATGCAGTCCTGTAGGTGCTGGTAGAAGGCATTTGTAAGTGATTCAGCGGTTTGAGTAATGTTTACCACTGGCTCAGGGGCCTTAAAGGAGACCACACTAGTTTTTAGAAGTGTGAAGTCGGCTTTTGAGAAGTTTTTCACTGTGGTCTTTTTGTTTCAGGTGGGGGCGGGATGAGGACCTCCAGCGAGATTAGTTTATGATCTGATCTCACCAGTGAGGGGTATACTTCGGTGTTGAACATTTTGATCCCATGTTCGTGATGATGAGATCAAGTATGTTTTCTCCTCTTGTGGGGATGGTGACTAGTTGTTCCATGGCATTTGAGTTTATGAACTCCAGGAATCTTTGGGTTAGAGTGTTTGGGCTTGAGTAGTGTTCCCAGTCTATATTAGGGTAGTTGAAGTCACCTAGTATGATGGTGTTTGGAGATACATGTATCCCCTCCAATGTTTTCAGGAAGGCCATATGAGGTTCCTGAGTTTGAGAGGGTGGCCTGTAACATGCTACAAATTGCAGAGCAGTCTTGCCTATGGTTAATTGCACCTGGATGGTCTCCAATGCATCGTGCGTTGCCACCAACCTTGAGGTGTGGGTGTCCTTTACGAATATGGACACCCCCCCCCCTCCTTTCTTGGTGTTGTCCGGATTTTGGGGCCGGAACACATGATATGAGGTGAAACCTGTTAGTGCTGGGGTGCTCTCAGGAGCCTTAAACCAGGTTTCTGTCACAGCACAGACATCGATGTTCTCCATATTGAGAAGGGCCTCGAGTGCGTGCATCTTGAGATTGAGACTTCTGGCATTGAGCAGCATTACCCTTAGTTTTTTTCCTTTTTGGTGTTCTAGGGTGGTAGGTTTAGAATTTGAGCCTTGCCTAAAAAAGGCACTATGGGGTGGCAAGAGCCTTTGCCAGTATCCGGAAGCCCAGGGGTGACAGGTACAAGCCGTCCCTTGCGAAGCAGCGTGGCTTGTCCAGCATGTCATCCCAGGCAGACAGACATTGGATCCCCTTTGAATGACACCAGAATTTAAGCCAATTATTAAAGCTGATCATCTTATCACTGTATTGTGGCATCATTCTAGGTGAAGGTAGGATACTGCTCAAGGTCAGGGTCATACCTGCCTTGGCTACATAATCAGAGAGCTCCACGATGTCCCTTTTCATGTAGTCCAAGGAGGTACATCTCAGGTAGTTGACACCAGCGTGGACAATGACTGAGTCGTACTTGTACCTGCTGTTGAGAGACCTGAGTGCTTGCGTTATGTGGCGGATTCTAGCGCCCGACAGGCAGCTTACTGTGACCTTCTCCTTACTCAGTCTGGTGAGCGGGACGTCAGTGTGTCTGACTATGGAGTCACCAATGACAAGTGTGTCTGGCATTGTGTTTGGCCTTAAGGGCTGTGACTGTTTGACACTCTGACTGTGTGGTCTATGTGTTGCATGTGTTGGGTCCTGAGGTGGTAGTTGTTTGGGTGTCTGCTTTGTTGGCCTCTGCTGTTTTGGTAGATTTTTGATCAGAGCCTCCGAGTATGTCTTTGTGTGATTATGTGTATGATTTGAAGTTGTGATGGTACTATGTGTGACTGGGTATGTATTGTGTGTGGTTACCTTCTCCTCCTGTCTGGTCTTGCCAGTCCTATGTTGAGAGAGCTCAGCCTCCAGTTTGGCCGCATAGTTGCATCTCTCGCATGTATTTGTGTTTTGTGGGAGAAGGAGAGGATTGTCTGTGTACATGAGGCAATTGTAACATTGCCTCAATATTCCCAGGTTCACCAGTTGAGCAGGAGAGGACACTAGCAACTGATCCCTCGACATACTAGAAGTAATAGATAAAGAGACTTTCAAAGGACTCCGGGGGATGTGGGTTTTAGGCTGGTGGGGTATTATCTATAATAAGAGTGCTTTATCAAGGTGCAAGTACTGTAGGAGTAAGTGCTAGGCTTTACAGATAGAGAATAGTCTACTTGGGAATCAAGTAGAGATGAAATTTTCAGTTATAGGATACGCTGGTTAGATCAGCAGTACAGCTCACGGAAAATAGTTTTAAGGGAAAATTTGAAGAGTGGAATTTAGATGGCCCGAATAGTTTAACCTTGTTTAACCGCCGCTGCTCTTGTGTGCAGCAGTGGCAACTCCACGCTATTCTGCGCTAAATTGCGCTAATGCGCGTTTAGCGTGTTTTATATCAGGGGGCTGAAAAAAGCTAGGAACTGGCCCAAAACGACCAATAGACTACAAGTTACTGGCTGAAACCTCACAAAACTGGACCAACAGGCAGCTCAATGCTTCCCACTCCCACTGGTAAGCAAGGGAACTTCCTCTCTTCCAAATTAGGCAAATAATCAGTAACAGGAACTACAAACAAAGTCCAGGGGTCAGCAACTCTGAAACTGGACTACTCTAGCTCAGTAAGGCGGGAAAAACAAGATATATATATATATTTTTTTTTTTTCAGAAACAAGGAGAAACAGATACAGTAGACACTTTTAAATGCTATAAATCGGCTATCACAGCCTACAAAAACAATTTGCAACAATTACAGATTTTAAAAGTAACAAACTGAGATTTCAAGTGCAATAACAGAATAAATGCAGACAAATACAATGTATCAGCAAGCAGGCGAAATACAGTCGCTAGGTAATTAGAAGTGGAAAGCCACAAAAAATATACTTAAATCAGGTAAAGTCGCTTTTTTAGCTCTCTGAAGCCTGGATTACTCTGCTGGCCACCACGAGGATCTGTGCTGAGTAGGTACAAGCTGGAAAACGCGCGTTTAGCGTGTTTTATATCAGGGGGCTGAAAAAAGCTAGGAACTGGCCCAAAACGACCAATAGACTACAAGTTACTGGCTGAAACCTCACAAAACTGGACCAACAGGCAGCTCAGTGCTTCCCACTCCCACTGGTAAGCAAGGGAACTTCCTCTCTTCCAAATTAGGCAAAGAATCAGTAGCAGGAACTACAAACAAAGTCCAGGGATCAGCAACTCTGAAACTGGACTACTCTAGCTCAGTAAGGCGGGAAAACAAGAGATATTTTTTTTTTTTTTTTTTTTTTCAGAAACAAGGAGAAACAGATACAGTAGACACTTTTAAATCCTATAAATCGGCTATCACAGCCTACAGAAACAATTTGCAACAATTACAGATTTTAAAGGTAACAAACTGAGATTTCAAGTGCAATAACAGAATAAATGCAGAAAAACAAATACAATGTATCAGCAAGCAGGCGAAATACAGTCGCTAGGTAATTAGAAGTGGAAAGCCACAAAAAATATACTTAAATCAGGTAAAGTCGCTTTTTTAGCTCTCTGAAGCCTGGATTACTCTGCTGGCCACCACGAGGATCTGTGCTGAGTAGGTACAAGCTGGAAAACGTGCGTTTAGCGTGTTTTATATCAGGGGGCTGAAAAAAGCTAGGAACTGGCCCAAAACGACCAATAGACTACAAGTTACTGGCTCAAACCTCACAAAACTGGACCAACAGGCAGCTCAATGCTTCCCACTCCCACTGGTAAGCAAGGGAACTTCCTCTCTTCCAAATTAGGCAAAGAATCAGTAACAGGAACTACAAACAAAGTCCAGGGATCAGCAACTCTGAAACTGGACTACTCTAGCTCAGTAAGGCGGGAAAAGCAAGAGATATTTTTTTTTTTTTTTTTCAGAAACAAGGAGAAACAGATACAGTAGATACTTTTAAATGCTATAAATCGGCTATCACAGCCTACAAAAACAATTTGCAACAATTACAGATTTTAAAAGTAACAAACTGAGATTTCAAGTGCAATAACAGAATAAATGCAGACAAATACAATGTATCAGCAAGCAGGCGAAATACAGTCGCTAGGTAATTAGAAGTGGAAAGCCACAAAAAATATACTTAAATCAGGTAAAGTCACTTTTTTAGCTCTCTGAAGCCTGGATTACTCTGCTGGCCACCACAAGGATCTGTGCTGAGTAGGTACAAGCTGGAAAACGCGCGTTTAGCGTGTTTTATATCAGGGGGCTGAAAAAAGCTAGGAACTGGCCCAAAACGACCAATAGACTACAAGTTACTGGCTGAATAGTACTCTGTCCTTACACTGGTGTCTGATTGCCATGAGTCTGTCAGTAATTCTGATGAATGATGACTTCCCTCACTGTCTATTGAATCCTCTGCCCCTCACCTGAATTCCCACACCATTTCTAGTCTGTCTTCCTCCTGAGTAGCAGATCCTGGATCCCAAGCCAAGTGTTTTTTTTGTACTACCCTTCCATCTTGTTGCCTGGATACATAGGATGTCCAGCCTTCTCTTTACCATCGTGTCATCCATTTCCAAGCTGCATCCTGTCAGTGAACCTACATTGTGTAATAATTCTTAGTTTATGTTTGGTAGATTGATTGGTTTTATATCCAGCTTTCACAGAACAGAGCTATACCAAGTAACCCAAGCTGGGCAAGTGGACATTGGACAGTCAGTACTTATTGACCCAGGACTCCTGGGCACACACTGGCTTGTAGGGGTACATACAATCCCACCACCACCATGATTACCATGGACTCCCTGGCATAGGTTGGAGTAGGCCTGGTTCACAACTCACTTATCATGACCAAATACCGTGCCCATTTTTAGCAACATTAGTCAACAAGATCAGATCACCTAGAGGCAATTTTTACACAGTTGTGTGGTTAACTCTGTCATGGAGTGCATTTTGTGAGCCATGTTCTCTTATTTTGAGGGTACTGTGCACCACAGGTGAGGCCTAAAGTAGCTAGTCTGTACACTCTTCCCCTATAGGCACCAACCAGAGTCTGTGCTGCTGCCCACAACTCTAATCTTGGTTGTGTTTGAGGTAGAAACACTAAGCATTTTTTCGGTGGTGGGAGGAGCCCACAGAGACCCAGGGAGACCATGCAAATTCTATGCATGCTTTGGGTGGTGGTCAAGATTGAACCTTGTACCTTGCTTATGGGAGATGAGGACCATAAGCATTTTCACAATTGCCAGGACAGTAGTCAAATTCTCCGTAGTTGATTTGTCTTTAAACCACAAAGCAGGGTTGAGTTTTCTACTAAACAACTTCAAATCCTGTAATAACCCAATCAGATTTGTTGCAGAAACATAAAACCCTTGAGGAATAATCCTCCAAAGGCAGGCATGATGTTGAGGTGGCTATAATTAAATGATTTAAAATGATTAAAACAGTAAACAGTGCCTGTATTTGTCAAGGACAGTCATCGTAGGTTCATTTGTACGTCTTGCCCCTACTCCTTCCTTGTCCACTGGGGAGGTGTCTATTTTTCACTACCATTGTTTGGTCATGATGTTGGCATACATTGCTAGGAGTTTGGTCCGACATTCGGTTCTGTAACCTGGCTGGCTGCCCGAGAGGAAACCAGTGTTCCTAAATAGATACACATGCATACATATAGGTAAGTACTAGGCTAGCTGCCATAGTAGGCCAGTTTAAGCCTAGTCAGTTTCCCTTTTAAAGGTGAGAATCAAACCTTGTACCTTGTGTCTGTGAGATAAACACCTTAATCATTATACCAACCCCAAATTTTTGTTACCTGAAGTTTCACTAGAGAGAAGATACTTTTCTGAATGTAGATATGTTCAGGCCTTACTATTCAGTGGAACTGTATAAGGTGATTTTGTTTTTTAATCATTCTTATCCTGCACTAATTTATTTTTCTTCCTTCTCATAATTATATCACAGTGTTTACTGACAGCATCAAATATGTGATAAAAAGAATTCTCATGATCAGCCAATAAAAGACTATTTCCTGTCGAAGAGCCTGGATCTGGCTGTCTGTGTTATGCAAATTTTCATATGCATTTCATTTGTTCATGTATGCAAATAACTAAATAGTCTTAGTTTAAAATCTGATTTTTTTGTATGGACTCATACACATCCACTTCATCTTGTTAAATTGTTTGTTAAATCAGTAGACAGTTCTTTGAATAGCATTATGGTAACCTTCAGTGCTTACATCGTTCCTGTTGTGCGTCAGTGGTTTGAACTATTCTTATTAGTTACTTTTAAATTTAGAACAGTTGAGATTGCAGATCATCCATTTATTACTACTGTGTTGCTCAGTATAAATACATATATTCATATATTAGGTATCCTTTTAAGTGCAACTCGAAGCTTATGGTGATTTGTCTTACTTTAGTCACTTTATTGCATACCTCCCAGAATTTTTTGAAGTTTTTACTACTACACTTAAAATGTATTATTAATTTGCTTTTACATTTTTAAGATTATGCAAATTCTAAAGAAGAAGTTCTGAAATTTTTCAACACATCACATTATAAACCACCAGAAGAGAATTATGAGGAAACCAGTGATAACAAATTTAAGTGCAAGCTTGAACTATCTGGAAAATTCAGTTTTCGGAATAAAGGTAAAACTTGATATCTTTGCACTAGTGGAATGTAATGACATTTCTAAGTATAGTAATGTTTAATATGACAGTATATTTTAGTGTATATGTTTGTTAACTATGTTTAAGCTAATTTGTTCAAATGCCATTTTAGCTGTGTCTCAAATCAGAAGTGGATAATGCATAAAATATAAGTGCATACATACAGTAAATTAAAAAATAATGCAGTTATATGTTAGCCTAGTTTTATAACAGAAGCAATGAAGATGCAGTATAACTGGATATATAAACTGGTTCAAATAAAAAGAAATCAACACAGAAATAATGTACTTTTTTTTACAATGCTGAGTCCATGTTAGAAAACTCACTTTGGGTAGTGTGCAGAATGACACTGTAAACAGAATTCAGCACAATTAAAATAGAACATTTTAGATGAAGTTAGCAGAAGTAACTGACCAGTGCATGATTAAATAATACATAAAGGTATCTGACCATCGCACCAAGATTTTATTTATTCATGGTAATATTTTTGAAAATTTCTCATTTTGTTGCTGGGATAGAATTGAAAATGTCTCTTCTTTCTTTCTATGAAAAAGTGACTATAGAAACACTGTAATTAGCATCATTAGCTTAGTAACTCGTGACAAAGAGCTGATGTTATTCTGAAACCTTAAGTAGTTGCATTGTAATTAGCATACCTTATACAGGAATAAACCCTTGACTGCAGTCCAAATGACCAGAATTTGACCAACCGCTCGGGCACTGGAAAGGCTGGGTGAGGAAAGTTGAGAGTGAGTGGCTGGTGTTGGTTTGCCTCTTGAGGGAGGGAGGGCGGGCGAGTGGGATCAGGGGATAGAGCTGACTAGTCTCAACCACACAAGTGAAGGCTTGCTTGACATCAAAATGTCCAGGACCAGAGATGTGGACTTAGCAATCCCAAGCAAATGTTGCTAGCCATTGCAGCTTCTTGGTGGAAGCACACAAAAACAAACAAAGGGCATGGAATGTGGATGTTCACTTTAGGTACCAGAGATGGTGTTAAGGCCATAATAAAAATGTCCTTGTTGCCAGGGTGCCAGCAAGGATGAAGACCAACTTCATGCCTGCTGTGTGAATGACAACTCCTCCCATCTGCTTTCACCCCTAGACTAAGACTGCCCAGCACGGGAGAATGATTGGGCTCAAAGAAGGTTTGAAGCTTGGCAGGCATGGATGCAAAAATATTACAGAAAAAATAACTGCATTCTAGGTCAGAGACATTTGAGGAATACAGACTTCTTGATGTTGAATGCTTCTTTTCAGGTACCTACTCAGCAATCTTATATCGTCTTAAGGGTTATTTGATGATTTTATACTAAATTAAGGCTTGTTCTGTAACATA